>NC_090267.1:516398994-516705400 GCF_040414725.1 Anabrus simplex
TTTGATGTAATGTCTTTATGCTTGTAGTAGTTGAATTCAGAAGGAAAAACTTTTAATTCTTGAAAGGAAAAATTTTTTTCTAAGTCCACAAAATATAGAGTTGAATCCAAAAATGTAGTAATTGTTGACATTCAATGTTGATTAGGTTTGACGGCCAGACCAGCCGCCGCTGCATGTGTCCAGAGGAGACCGCTCGGACCCCTCAAGTACCCTGAGATAACGCTCGCCCGCACCATGAGAGGGGTAGTGGTGCTGAAGCACGCCGCACCCGCGGCGAATGTTTACAGGCCGCGGGCAAGTTGCAGGTTGTGCGCCGCACATCAGCCTTGGCCGGAAGGAGGGCTCCGGCTCGCCGTACACTGGTTGACCTCCCTGAAGTAGATCGGGCCCGAACTCTACCCCAGGAGCGGCACGGCGCCGCGCGGCTCCGGGGGCACTGAAACATTAAGATCTCGGCGGCAGAATTTGTTGGACCATAATGATTTTAGGGTGAAGTCTTAGTGGTGAAGATGAGGGGCCAGCGGCGTGGAAATATTTATTTCATTTAAATAGCCACTGTGTTGTTGAGCAGGAGACGGGAGCGTGGTAATGGCCATGGTAAGGACAGGATGGCAGTTTAACTGGTCGGGGAAGGTTTTACAAGAAATGCTTAAATACAAAGAACCTGATTCCAAGGGCAGAAGGCCTCGAAATGAAAAAAAAATATATAACCTTCCGAATACTTTCAAAATGTTAAAACAAATATAAAATCAGCTACGTTAGCGCGGAAGTTACACAGGTTTCACCTGCGACAGGTGAACCCTAAATATTCTCTCGGTGGCTGGATTGCTTAATAACAACGTAACCGGCGTAAGAAAATCTAGGATTATGCACTGCCCATGAAATCTGGGGGCAAGGTTGCCCGCGGGAACAAAGTTTTTGACCATCACCTGGTCACCTACCTTCAAATTGGTGGGTCTCCGTCCACGATCATATCTTTCCCTAACCTTTTCATGAGACACTTTAAGATTGGCTTTAGCCTTCTTCCAAAGATCTTTAATATTATCAGGATCTATTGTCTCAGGTAGAATGTCACTCAGAGACCAAAGGTTAGAGAGCGGCGTGTTTGGAACAAATTTGAACATCAACGAAGCTGGTTTAAATTTATGGGATTCATGAACCGCCGAATTCAAAGCAAAAGCTAACCAATGCAAGGACGAGTCCCACCTAGAATGATCGTCGTGATGATAGGCAATAAGGGCCGACCTCAGATTACGATTGACCCGTTCAGCTAGAGATGGTTGAGGATAATAAGCCGAAGTAGTCACATGAGATATGGACAGTCAAAACAGAATTTACAAAAGAGATTGGATGTGAAAGCTTTAGCATTATCAGACACAATATATTGACACGGACCAAAAGAAGCAAAAATGGAATTTAAACAAGTAACGGTGGACTGAGTGGTAGCCAGCTTAGTCGGGAATAACCAAGAAAATCTAGTAAAACCATCTACACATACAAGAATGAACTTGTTGGCATTCCCCTTTGACTGGGGGAAGGGTCCTACGTAATCGATGTAGAGACGTTCCATGGGGCGCGACGCTTGATGAGAAGACAAAAGGCCTACCTTGGTGGACATGGTTGTTTACTAAGCAAACAAGATTTACAAGCTTTAACTAGTTCACGAATTTCACCGTCCATACCCTTCCAGATAAACATTTCACGGATCTTTTCCCGGGTTTTGAAGATGCCTAAATGCCCCCCTAGTGGGGGTCTCATGATAGTACTTGAAGATCATTGGTACAAGAACAGCTGGAACTACAACTTTCATTTTTTGATCATGCCTCGACGGGCAATTAAAACCCCATTCCTCAATACATAAGCGACATGTTCCCCAGAAGAAAGGGTTTCCATAATGGGAGCCAGCACTGGATCTTCACGCTGATATTTTTCAATATCCCTAAACAACATGGGAGCATCAGTCAGAATGGCATTAACCTCAGATAGTATGGACACGGGAGGTGAAGAACTATCATCCAGATCAGGAGTCTCTCCACATCATTGGAAAACATACGGCTTAGTCCGTCAGCAACCACGTTTTCAGTACCTCTGATATGCCTAACATCAAATTGGAAGGCCGAAATTCGGATGGCCCACCGGGCTATACGACCAGTACGACGCGGCCTGCCTAAGACCCAACATAAGGCTTGGTTATCGGTCTCCAAGTCAAATTTGACATGTTCCAGATAGAGATGGAACTTTTCTAAAGCAAATAAGACTGCCAAACCTTCGAGCTCATAGATGGAATATTTGGCTTCTTGAGCCGATAGAGTCCTAGATGCATAGGCGATAGGTCGCCTCCCTAGTTCAGTCTCTTGAAGAAGGACTGCAGCTACCGCCGACGACGACGCGTCGGTTTGGACGATGAATTTCTTGGAGAAATCGGGCATGACCAGAACAGGGGCATTACACAGAGCTAATTTGAGATCTTCAAAAGCGGCTTGTTGAGAAGGTCCCCACTCAAATTTTACGCCTTTCCTACGAAGTAAGTTCAAGGGCGCCGCTCTATTGGCGAAATTTGGAATAAATTTCCTGAAGAAATTCACCATACCAATGAACCTAGCAATACCTTTGATGTCCTTGGGAGGCTTGAAATCACGGATGGCCTGTGTTCTAGAGTGATCGACTGCAACACCATCAGGCGACACAATATGCCCTAGGAATGACATGGAGGGCTTAGCGAAGGCAACCTTGGACAACTTCACAGTTAACCCAGCCTTACGGAGGCGACTGAGGACTTCTCGCAGATGATCTAGGTGTTCTTCGAAGGTCTCCGAAAATACGACGACATCATCCAGATAGTGGTACAAGTACTCAAACTTGATGTCGGAGAAGACCCTGTCTAGCAGTCTAGTGAGTACAGCTGCTCCCGTGGGGAGCCCGAAAGGCTCGCGGTTGTATTCATACAAATTCCAATCCGTGGCGAACGCTGTAAGATGTTTGGATTCCTCTGCTAACGGTATCTGATTATACGCCTGGTTAAGATCTAAGATGGTGAAGAACTTAGCTTTACGAAACCAAGAGAAACAAGAGTGATGGTCTGGAAGGGGCACAGATTGTAACACCACCTTCCGATTGAGAGCCCTATAATCAATGACAGGCCTGAAGCCACCTCGTGGTTTCGGGACTAGAAAAATAGGCGAAGAATACGCCGACTTAGAGGGCCGAATAATGCCGTCCTTCAGCATCTGATCAATGATTTCTTTCAGCGCCTTCATTTTAGGTGGAGATAGCCTATAAGGTGGAAAACGGACAGGAATCGAATTCGTAACCTCAATCTTGTATTCAATAAGGTCAGTAACACCAAGAGTATCCGAGAACACCTCTGGAAACGACTGACACAACTTATGAATACTATCAGCCTGTTCCTCAGGTAGATGTCTAAGATCTAACAACATCTCATCCTGGGTAGGCGAAACAGATGAACATGATACAGAATTACATTTCAATAAGATGATTTTACAATTAGAAGCAAATTTGAATGTGCACGACTTACTTTGAAGATCGAGCACTAGGCCAGTATGGGACATGAAGTCGGCTCCCAATTGTGGCGTGTTAAGTCAATATGGGGTGCCAATAAATATTTTATTCATACCAGTGGCAAAAGGAACGAAAACCTTAGCATAGAAAATGAGATGGTCGACCCACAACAACAAAGATCGTCAAAAGATAATCATTAGGACACCACAACGCTCAAGGTAAACCAAAGTTATTTCACTGGTGGTGACTTGTCGGACCACGGAAAGACTTGCGCCCAATGCCTCGTTGGGTGAAACCTAGTATATCAGATTTTATCATTCACCAATCAGCAGAGCCAGTGGACGCCACGGCGGGCTACCCGAGAGGGGTGTCCGTGGTAAGTACAATTTTTTTTTGTTTTAAAAAGAAGAAGGGAAAAGGAAAAGGTAAAGAATGAGAGAGAACGTACAACTGACCAAATGTAGGAAACGGAGAATGGTTTTTAAACAAGTTGTATTTTAAACTTCAAATGACTAGAATAAGCAGGGTACAACAAGCAAAGAAGGGGAATTACAAACTTTGGACAAGGGCTCAGCCCGTTTGACAACCAAGACACAATCAAGAATAATAATTATTAAGATGTCTTGGGAACTATTATTATGACTTTCAACAAAAGCCCAAGACCAAGGTTCGACAGGAAAAACTAGAATCAACACCTATATAAGTACACAAACACTTTAATTAAGAAACAAAGCCACTAAATCTTTATATAAACAATGATTTAAGGCCACTCTTACAATCTTCATTTTGCACCCAAAGGAGGGCAGGAAAGTTATAGCGCATCGGAGGACAAGAATTTTTAGAACTCAATATCCGAAAGGAAGAAAAGGAAAGAAAAAGGAAGCGGAGTAAGGAGGGAAGAAGAGAAAAAAAAAGGAATGAAGAGGGGGGGGATACTTCCAGGCTGCTTAGACGCTATCACGTTGGCAATGCAAACGACCACTCGGGTCAGTAAAAAGTTCAAGGTGTGGCAACACTACTCTCACTTGTCCAAGCACAGTTTATTCTGGCGTATGAGATTGATGAAGGTTCCGGTCTGAAGGACTTAGTTAGAATAGAATCCATGAAACCACTAAATAATTTAACATTCAAAGTTCAAATCTTGATATTGACCGCGAAAGATATAAAAGGTTGTAACTTTATACTCACCCAGTCTGTTGGTAAATCAATGCAGCAATTCACAAATAAAAGTAGGTAAAACGTCGCAACGGACCAGCCGTTGGCGAACAGTTCCGCTCTCTCCACTCGAGTTGTTTTCCAACTGAATGTCTGACCGCCGAGAGTAAGGAATAGCTTGCTTATATAGGTGGTGAACATATTCGAGAAGTTACTCGATGAAAAATACGTAGGTGTGACGTCACAACGAGGAAGCAGCAGCAGTGCCAGAGAGCAGGCAGATGAATGCGACAGAAGGCAGAAGGTAAGACATAGTAGAGCGGTCGTAACACCATATAATGGGGCAAGATAAGTGCTTTACCACAAACAATTTAACTTTCCAAGTAAATTTAGATATACGAATTTTGGCATATTAAAAACCTAAAATTTCTAATGGAGAAGAATTAGCCGAAACATATTGAACTGAAGACGAGCAATAGGCAGGAAGTTTACAAACAGATTTCAATTTCGAATTCCATTCGGCCGAGATAATGGAACAAACACTCCCAGAATCTAAAAGAGCAGTCACAGGTTCATTATTTAATTCAATTTTGAGAAAAGGACCGGTGCGGGGGTATCCGCCGCAATCCTAAGATATTCTTTGGGACCTTCAAAAGATAAATTTGAACACAGAGTTTTCCCTGAAATTTCGGCATGATTACTTGGGGCTGAGCCTCGAGGAGAAGGGTTCGCCGACTCAGCCGAAGTCCCTAGTCACTTATTATTATTGGCTTTGGTGGAAGTTGCACCGGAAGTTGAGCAGGATGGAGTGCTGTTAGCATTAGGGCAATTCTTGGCAATATGGGAGAACGCGCCGCATTTAAAGCAGTCTTGGGATGAACTTGCTGCATTATTTGTCCTACTAGATTTGATCAATGGACATTTATTGCGAAGATGGTCAGGCGACCCGCAAGCGTAACATTTACGGGGTGTGATGGTTCGGCGAGGTGGAGGCCGAAAACTACTAGAGGATGGAGGGGGTTCTTTCGCTACACGCAAGGTATCGGCGTATCTGACTCCTTCGGCTGATACAGCCATAGCCTCTAACTCAGCGAAAGTTTGCGGACGCGACGCAAAACACAAGTATGATCTGTAAGGTGGTAAAATACCTTCTACAATAGCCTGAACAATTTGATCTTCGGGGAAATGTAGGGCAAACACCCTAGTGTAAAACTTAAAGTCTTGGATGAAGTCTGCTAAATTTTCATCCAACCGTTGTACTCGGTGGTAGTACTTTTGAATGAGCGAAGACCTAGCTCGGGCGGGGATAAAATTTGCCAACAGATGGGCATGGAATTCTTCTATGGATGACTGTTCTGCAATTGCCCTAACTATTTTGTCGGAGAGAACACCCATTGCATAGGGATAGATGATTTGCAAAATCTGACAAGCAGAAAGAGAAAAAACAAGGGCATGATCCTGAAACTCAACTAAAAAGATTAAGAATGAAATTACGTCACTGGTAGAGTTAACCGAAAACTTACAAATACCTCTGAGCAACATTGCTAAAGGATGGGGCAAACTGCTGAAACCCGGAGACGTAGTAGGGAGGGGCCTAAGTGGCGGAGAAGCAGATTCAGAAGGAGCATTATTTAACACAAAGGGCGGAATGGACGTGCGACGATCTGACTCGGTTCCTAATGGGGCAGATGTTCGTTGTGTAGTCGCCTCAGTACTACTTCCTTCCTCTTTAGAGGAATCCTCCACATTTACAATATTTACTACCATAGGCTGGTCGACTTTAGGAATAGCGGATCCAGATAACAAATGGCTAACTTTGCTAGACATTTTAGACAAGGTTTCGGCAAGGTCACTAGCTTCCTTACCCTGAAGGTCATTTAACTTCAGAGACAATAGATCACACACCCTATTATAAAAGTGGTACAGCCTAGCCTGTACTCTTTTGAGTTGATTAGGAGATGGATCACTTACTTCAAAAAACTAATTACAGATGCTAGCTCAGTAGTATTATCATTGATAGTGGAGAGAGCGTCGTCAATCTCTTTCTCTCCCAAAGTCGGAATGGTAATAGGCAAATCAAGGGAATATTTTAGCTTATTGGAGTCGACTGCAACCGTGTCTCCAGATTGAACGTTTCTGAGAGATAGTTCATAAATTAATTCCTCTTTATGCAAATAGAAAGGATGGAGAACCTCGCGAGGGCCGGACATAGTGACAGAATTTTTTTTAAAAAATCAAAAGAAATTCCAGCAACTGAGAAAATTGTTAAAAGGAGCTAAATTGAGGCCCATTCAACCACGCTCTGCTACCACTTGTTACGGTATTTTGTGGATGTGCAGAGGTGAAAGAAGGTGCTGGGATGAACAGGTCTCAACTTACGAAATTAATGTTAATTTAAAACTTTAACAAAGGTTATATTTTCTTTTCAAGATAAACAATAACAGAATATAACAGGTACCGAGTAGCAGAACAACAAATTAAGAAAGTACAATTTTAGTTCATTACAAAATTTGGGCTTCGAGCCCGACACTCACGAACCTTGAGCTATAAGCCCAACTTTACCTATATACCAAGTTCAACAAAAGGACAGAAAACCCCAATCATACCAAGGAGCAGTTGCTCCCAATTACCCAGTTAAGCCTACTTGAGGCACACAGAAAATACCATTTAAGAAAGAGCAACCCGCTCTCAAAGTTCAAGCCAATTCAAAGGCCACTCCAAACTCCACTTTCAAGCTGCCCTACGGGCACACAAGAACAAGGGTAATGATACCCAGCCTACTGAGGCCTATTCCATAAAGAAACAAGGCAATTACATGGCCCCCAAAATACCAACTTGAGAGGAGGCGTAACTGCACTCCTAATACACTTCTTTAAAACCTACTTGGCACTAGGCCGCTTATGCAAGGGCTGATCCCATACTACGGAGGTGACACGATTGAAAATGTTATGACATTACGAGTAGAAGGGAAACTGTTATAAAAACGTAGTCACCTCAAAACAAAATGAATGGGAGCTCGAGAGGGTTAGGCACTCTCTATCCCAATTTGTAGTTAAAGAGACAGAATTTATACCAAGTGTCTTTTACATTTTAAATATAGGTTACATGAGGAAAGTTTCGAACCCGCCGCGAGGGTTAAACTGCTGAGCTAGCAAACAAAGAAGTTATTAAAAGGCCATTACCTGATGGATGAACTGCCGCCTGAAGAAAGGGGCGCTCCCGCCCCCTGCTATATAATCACACTAGGAAAGATGTTACTGAAGTGGCCCGGAGACAAGAAAATCAGCAGTTTATATATCCTCGCGGAAAATTCCAGACGTTTCAAGAATGAGAACCCACACCCCCCTCAACTTTATTGGCTAGGGTCAAGCAACATATCCATATCGGAGAAGACACACATTATTGGTTAAAAATTAATTAAAGAAATTAGAGATTGGCTAAATTCAAAACAAGCGGAAAGAGAAGGGTTATACTGCCAACCCAAAAAAAGACTGAAAGAAATTTAACAATGAACAAACTTATGAATACAAAATTTCTTAAAAAACAGTTCCTTCACTTCGCACCAGGGTGCACAATTGTAGTTCTTCAGTAGTGCCATCTAGAAGAGAATGTTCATACTTCTCACTACAGAGAAAACAAATATAAATCGAAAAAGACACAGTTCAGAACTCTTCAAAATTTACAATAGCGACATCTTCTGAGAAACTTTAGAATTAACATGGTTGTCAAAGTTCAGGCTTCTAGTAGAGGAGTTTCAACTGGCGCAATGTTTGAATTAGCGGCGCGGAGGTTTACCGCCCGGTACAGTAATAATAATAATAATAATAATAATAATAATAATAATAATAATAATAATAATAATAATAATAATAATAATAATAATAATAACAATAATAATTGTAATTGTAAATGTCTGCACTCATTTCATCTGTGAGTTTCACTGGAATTAATCCCCTGCCGGCGAGCTAAAACTTGTAGGCGTTTTACTGCCGGGTGCAAACTAGGTGAATCCCCTACCTCAAGGACCACACAGGGCCAGTTCATGAAACGGTCTTCCTTCATAGCATAAATATAAATGCTACTCTCTCCCAGTTTCATTATCTGTCGTCATTCGTCAGCTAAGAGATAAGTACCCTTTCCCCACGCATTACAAATTTACGATACCGTGACGTTATAACATCAAATCCAAATAACGTGTTTTCCTCATATGACTGCTAGCTCCTAACTAGAAATACGGAATAGCTCGGAGACAGACTGGAGTACATTTTTTTAAAAACGTAAAATGGATAAAACACTAAAATCCGCTATAATAAATCTAGAATTCCGCCAAAAAATCCGCTGTCCGCTAAATTTATCCGCCGACAGTCTTCTAATTCCGCCAAATTTAGCGGAAAATCCGCTGAGTTGGCAACACTGGCCTCGGAAGGTCAACTGAGTGGAGGGGAGATCGATTCCCTCCACAGCTATCCTCGAAGTGGTTCCGTAGTTTACCTTCCAATCTTCCCAGCGCCAACACAAGGCCCCTGTTCAGCATAGCAGTTGCGACCGCCTGGGTGAGGTACTGGTCATCCTTCCCTGTTGTATTCCTCGACCCGAAGTCTCACGCACCAGAACACTGCCCTTGAGGTGGTAGAAGTCGGGTGCCTCACTGAATCCGAGGGAAACCATCCCTAGAGGGATAAACAGATTAAGAAAGAAGTTCGAAGTGTAAAAAAGCACACAGCAATACATATTCGAATAATTCAAATCACAGTCAAAGAAAAGTAAATCACTACACAATTCATAAAAAAAGAATTAGCACATAAATTAAAATTCTGGTTTAGGAGGAAGCCACTCATTACATTTGTTCTTGTTTGCAGATAATTTCTGGTCGAAGTACAAAAAGGCGCACAATAATGTCACATATTCCAAGATTTGTAAACACAGTTTAAAAAGCAAATCACCACACTGCAAAATAAAAAATAAACTGATTTGCGCATAACTGTCAGCTCTAAATATCAAGTCAACAAATACCTCATTGATAACACAGTGCCAACATTCACTACAGCAAAACAATATAAATAAAACTGGAAATGCGGTCATTTGTGGAGCTCCATTCTGGTGAAACCACCGCCGTCTCAATCTCTATATACTGCCTGCTCTGTGCCGCGAGAATTGCGTTTACAGCCACATTGCAGATGGCAGCACTTACCGCACCCAGAGCACATGTTGGTTAAATGAGAGTTGGTCCGTAACACCAATGTAAAATGAAAAATAATCCTTAACATGTCACTAATTGAGAAGATAATGTACATACAGAAACTAACATTTCACATTTGACCTTGGCTTAAGATATAGAAACGTAAAATATATAAAATCATCCCACTGCTGCATGGTACATACAAATTTCAGAATGTTCTTGACACGAGTAACGGAGCACCTTTTCAGTCCTTTATTTACTGTTATTTACCAGCAGTGGACGCAAAAAAATTCCTGTCACTATTTCGTTGACCCTTTGTTGATGACCAGATTTCAGGATATGTTTTATAGCATATAATGCAGTGCGTGCTTTCGTCATGTCATTAAATCCACCATCCAATCTCACTGAACTAAATAGAGCTTCTATTGCGTCTCCAGAAAATCATCTAGTGAGAACATAAAATAACCGATTTTGTAACAGATAGGACACACATTCCACTGTAGATTTCACAGTTAGCGAGACAGCGTCTGCCGTCTCATTAGTCAGATACTTCAGTGTTTCACGTTTTGATTCCAACCGAATTATTTTAACGTACTCGATGAGATCATCATCGACCATTATAAGTATTTTATCAGCTGGTCAATAGAAATACACACAATCTGGATTGTTTTGCCGAAAGGCATTACAGTAATCATTTTTGAACTAAAGGGGATAGATCGGAGACTTCCAAGCCTTTAACGAGAAAATAGGCAGCAGGACTAGAGAACTTCTTTCAAAGTCGGATTACAAGAAAACACAACAGTTTATTCGCGAGAGCAGGAGATTTTACAATATCTGTACCGCATACACCTTCAACATTGAACACGCAAACGAACTTGTCACTGATTCGGTCGTAGAGGAGCCGAACCTAATTAGCTATTTAATCGGCAATCACTGTTACACTCCTCTCTGTTGGTCTGAGAGTTTTACATTCAGCTCTGAGTCTTCCCTTCACTAATTGAGAAATTCCGACAGAACATTTTCCATTTAGGCTACTTGTCCAAAGTACGTTGTGACGGAGCTGACACTAGACCAGAAGTCCTGCCATATACGTAACCGTTTGGGATACTATTCCCCACGCCACATAGTACCGCGTGATTTGTTCTGACTGTCCGGATTTTGTCTTACGAAAATTATGGATTTGATTTTAAAAGACGGTCGTTTTTCCTTTATATTTGGCTGCTTCCTTTACTTTATTCAGACGATCAATTTCTGGGTTGTCTTCGAATTGTCTCCGTAGTCTTTTAACTTCATTATGGTTAGTCATCAGCTGTTATCGCAGTCTCAGAATTCTTGATCGGAGCCTTTAATGTCTGATTTTCTGATCACTGCTGTCATTCTTACTCATTAGAATATTGACTTGGATTGAGACATCGCTGTTCAAATGAATTTCGTACTCGTCATCCTGCGGTTGAAGAGCTTGTTTCATTCCATATTTCTTCCGAGGAAATATCTTGTCGCTGTCTGGTCTTTCGTGGAGCTATTTTTCTGGTTTGAAGATAATGGGGATAATTCGAAGACCGACAAGGCACGCTCTCTGGCTTCAATATATTTTTATTTTTGTTTTATCTTTTATCTCCTTCTCTAAAATTCAGGTTACAAACACGAGAATAATCGGATGGAATTCATTGATTAGCCTTGGTTGATCCTTGCCTTGATATAGCGTTAAGCCAATTTTCCCAAAATTCTTTACTTGGGGGAATAACAGGAATCCTCACACCTGAAGAATGTGGGTTTCCTGCTTTGATATACAAGGGGGAGCACAACAATTAATCCTTTTACAACCAGAGACACACACATAAATGCTCGATGCAAACGCACTGGAACACAATAACGTGGGTACGGAGATAAGTTGGGTGCGTTAGCTCGCGCCCCTAGCGGAGGTTCGTGACACTAAGAGCTCACGCTGAGAAGCATGTTAAACGCATAGCATAGAGCAGGCATAAACTGATTTGCGCATAACTGTCAGCTCTAAATATAAAGTCAACAAATACCTCATTGATAACACATTGCCAACATTCACTACAGCAAAACAATGTAAATAAAACTGGAAATGCGGTCAGTTGTGGAGCTCCATTCTGGTGAAACTTTTCCATTACAGCTTTATGCTGGGCTTCACAGGCGATTGTCAAGGCCGGTATAAGAAGCGCAGCGAGGGATCCAGTCGGCCGTGGAGAACGACTACTGCTTTACATTTCTCCCACCAGAGGTCAGTACGGATTGGTATGAGATGGGGCAAAGCAGGTGTTGGGCAAAGACTGGCTGAGTACTGGTGAGCCATATTGTCTGATATACTTATTTTGTTCATAATTATACCAAGGTGGCTGTAAACAGGATCATCTACCCCTGTATCATCAGTGAAAATAGATTATACAAGTATTACATCATAGTATCACTACTAATTTTTTTTATGCGTCCCATGATTTGTGCTTTCACTTTAAAAACTAAAAAAATATTTGAAGGTTATAATGTGATTTTGTTGCTGCATGGTTTGATTTTATATCTTATAATATAGGAGAAAGTATGTTGTAGTTCATGAATTGTTTTTGATGTTTAAAACTACCACCCGGTTTTGTATGTTACGTTTTTAGGTGAAAGGGGGCTAGACAGAGAGTGTGTTCATTTGTGTGCATGATGCTGCTACCTATCAGGTCTTGAAGAACTGCTCAAACGCGTACGATTTCAGCCAGCTTGTGCGTTTCTTGGCGTGTGATTTCCTTTACTGTCATATTGGAAACTTCTGCAAGTAAGCTACAGTTTGCGAATGTCTGAGTTCTTGAGTATCACCCATCGGAAAGAAAGTCCCTTAACACATTTGTTTTTGTGATGATAAAAGTGATTCAGGAAATAAGGAAAATATTAATTATCACACAGTGAGGGAACATGTTACACTTAGGGCTAGGCGTGGATAACCCCATCTTCCCTCTTATCAAATTCACCACAGATCTCCATTCAGGGCTGAGGCAGAATCCCTGTCACTTGTCTGCGCAGTCTTTTCGTAAATCATTTCAAATAAGTTGGAAGTACATAGAGCATTTCCCTTGGTAAATTATTCCAATCACTAATTCCTCTTCTATTTGCCCCTCTTAGTTCTCTTGTATTCCATACTATGATCTTTCCTACGTTTAAAAATTCAATTCAAGCTTATTCCTCTACTAATGTCGTTCCAACGCACCTCTCTTCTGTCACCTGGGAATATATTGCTTAGTCAAGCAGCTTGTCTCCTTAGTCTCAAATCTTCCCAGTCCCAAAGCTGTAACGTTTCCGAAACACTACTCTTTCCTCGGAAATAACCCAGAACAAATCGTGATGATTTCCTTCGGATCTTCTTCAGTGCTCGTGTCAAATAATCATGGTGTAGATTCCATACACTGGAACCATGTTGTAAATGGGGTCTTGCCAGTGACTTATACGGCCGTTCATTTACATCCTAAATATCCTCGTAACCAAATAAGGAGATCTGTAAAATCTTATTTCCAGCCCCGTTTATCAGATTACTCCAATGAAGTTCTAGGAAGTCCTCGTGAGATACTGTATATTCACTCCATCAACGCAATTCTCTTTGTGAAACGTACGATGTTTATCAGCAAATCGTTGTCTGTTGTCCTAAGTGGCGTACAACTAGGCAACCATCTATGTATATAAAATGGATGTTTGTTTGTTTGTTTGTTTGTTTGTATGTCTCGAATGGACTCAAAAACTACTGGTGCGATGTGGCTAAAAATTTCACAATTTGTCCTTATTACTCCTGGGTTGGTTGAGGAAGTGGTTTGAACGAAATCTGATGGGTAGTTCGCATAGGGGATGAGAAGGGTGAAAGAAAGAAAATACAGGAAGGTTAGTAAACCGCATGGCAAGTCTGATCAGCGAGTTGCATGTGAAGATTATGATGTGTTTCTTACAACTTATCTTCCTCTGCTTCTACTTCTATAAACGGTCTATAAAAAAGAAAAGTCAAGTTCAGTCCCCATGGCATAAGGAGTGAGAAGGAGTAAAAACAAAAAAAAAAAAAAAAAAAAAATTTCGACAATGACAGAAATTACGGGTGAATGTGTGTGTGTGTGTGTGTGTGTGTGTGTGTGTGTGTGCGCGCGCGCGCGCGCGCGCGCGTGTATGTTACAGCGCAGCTCTCAACCAAACATGATACACATATAACTTACTATCTGGAAAAATTACTGTTGGGGCAAGAAACCCCTGGCATCCCTAAAGGAAGGGGTGAAATGTAAATGTAAAAATCCGTAAAATGACTGATATTAGCGGCGAGTTCATAGTTTTTGGAGTAGCTAAGATGAACCGTGACACTCTGGATACCGTTTGAGCGAAAGTTCATTCCCAATCGGGATAGAGGTTAGAAGGGGTGAAAGGAATGTCAAAAATGACCGAGATCATGGATGTACGTGTGTATATTACGGCACAGCTCTCAACCAAACATGATGCTCATATGACTTACTACTTGGGAAATAAAACTGTAGGGTAAGACACCCTTACGGGCGGGGCTGCAAAGGGGATGAAATAGAAAACAACGAATGTTAAAAGTGAAATTGATGTACGTTAATAAATATAGTTTTTTGCATTTAATTAAACGATTTAGAAACACGTTAGGCGGGCAACTGCTAAACACTAATCAGAGAGAAGAAATGGAAGCCCGCCTTGTGGCGATGATCGTTAAGGCGTTGAAGCCAACACCGAGGTTAGCCGGTTCGAATCCCGTTGGTCGAAACATTTTCACCATCATAATGTTGGCCGGTAGGGTAGGGGAGGTGGTGGTATACAATTGGTAATCACTAGACTGCGTGCCAAAAGCCTGGATTAAATTCCAAACCTCTCCGCAGTGCTCATATGACGCTGTTGATGGCGATTCGCTTGTGGGATGGAGAGGTTAAGCCTTGAGCAGATCCCATGGTGATATTCGACATGAGTAGTCTATGTGCCGACACCGCGTTTCACCCTCTCCCTTCCCACTATCATATATTATGTCATTCATTTCATCTCATTAAATCCTCTGATGAGGTTGACGTCAGGAAGGGCATCCGGTCATAAAATCCTGCCACGACAGATTCATCTCACCTCATACAAGAGCCACGAAGAGCGTGTAAATGAAAGAGTAATTAGGCCTCGAATGATCTAATACCGTCGGGGTCGGAAAGGAACAACAGCTGAGCAAGGGAGTTCGGATAGGATAGATTAATGTGAGGAGCCTGGCACAAATAAGTGGAAGCAATGGTCACCAACCCACGCTCCCATGTTAAGAGCCCCTGGGTCATAGAGAACTGTGTGAAAGGAAAGATTGGGATGAGCTAATCATTGTATTTAAACATTTTACCGTCCAAAAGAATTTACCGGTATGGCCTTCTCCATGTTGCTGAAGTGAAAGACAATCCAAGGGATCGTCACCGTTCTAACTCACACGGAAACGATAAAGTTTCCTCAGCACTTGTAATCGCTTGGAACGAGCTTCAGGCAGAGCAAGACGTTTCAAATAGATAGCAAGTTATACAGACTTGATGGAACCACCCGAACAACCTTCAGACTGGCTAGGTTGTACGAAGATCAGTTAACCGTATAAGAACTGGTGTTGGCAGCTCAAAATTTGCTCCTATCCCTGGAGAGGACGTGTCACGGTCTTTACGACCGGGTTTCAGAGATACATGTTTATACGTAGTTCGTAACTATCAGTGTGCGTAAACAATTCACCCCTCACGCTCCCCAGCGCACTGCTTGACGGGCTCATGACGTACGCGTGTTTGCGAGTTAGCAAGAATGTGTCAGTTTTGTTTGAAATTCGTGTAAAATAGTGCCTTCGTTTACACTGAAGTGCAACACATCCTGGATTGAGATAGGAAAAGAGAATACTAAAGATTAGAAACGGAACATTTGCCATATTTTAGAATTGCCTGAAGAACAGCAACCCTCTACAGCTCCTCGAGAACCAGAAGGACCTGGGATATGCGCCTACTGCAACTGAAAAAGAAAACAACAACAGAAAAACCAAGACATATCTACAAAGAACACTCGGCAGTGACACGTGTTCCGAGCGGTACGGAAAGTCAAGAATCAAGTGAAGACGCAGAATGAACGCCAATTGCTTAACATCCAATGTTTGTATTGTCAAAACACCTTCGAGCATTAAAGCACTATTTACTAATTTTTTAACATTAAACGTAGTTTTTGCTTAGTTTGTGCTATTTTTTTCCTGACCCTGTCCGAAACACCGTGCGCGCCTCCCCACTGGGTCAGTGCATCTCTGATGAAGAACAGAGAGTGAAACACGTTCTGAGCGCAACAGCAGCAGTTCTTTCAGTTGTTTTTCTGATATAAGGAAAAACAGATGAAGTAATAAGGCATGTTCGTACATTGTTAACACCGGTCACTAACAGAAGCCACTAACCAACCCTTCTCTAAGCTGTTAAGTGAGGCGCTACAAAATAATTGGATTGTCTGGCTCTTGTAAGAATTCCCTCTTTTGTAACCGAGAGGATCTTCTTTTCTTTTTCTTGGAATGTCCTCACCTGTAGTTCTTCAGCTGTTGAGCCTTCTTTGTAGAAGTGTCTGTCGCCTGTATTGTCTCTGTATGCGCTGACTCTAGGTCAATATTACATTTGCTATCAAACTCCTGAATCAGACACCTTAACATATATTTATTCGTTCAAGGATAAATTTTGGAATAAATGAAACCTTACTATCGTTTCATTGAAAGGGCTAATTTCGTGTTTGATGGCAGTATCTTATAACATTATACGAATCTAGTGTCTGTCCGTTCAATCCTTTCAGTCGCAATTTTGAGACGGTTGATGCGAAGACGAGATCCATAATTTTTGAAAAGTCTGTCATTGATTCGGTTTGCATCGAATAAACTTTATTTTCATTAAACTTGTCGATGTTAAAGTAGAGACCTGCGATTGACATTATCCCAGTCCGTTGAGCACAAGCTGAGAAATAACATTCTTAACGTTGAGAATACAGAGAGAGAAGCGAACAAAGAGCACAGAGAGTCCCCGATACCACGTTTGTGTGTTGTGTTTGGCGCTTCCTTCCCTTCTGCTCGCTGCGTATAATGCAGAGCTATCTGAAGTACCTTATTCGAGCCCCGCACATCTCTTCTGTTGGAGGCACCAGTAATAGATCGTGGCGTTATCCAAACTTCAAACGATTTTCTGCTACAGCGCTACCAAAACATTCTGTGTATGAGGTTCCTTCAGCATATCGCATGCATGAGCCGCATAAGAACTGAGTAAACAAAAACAGAATTTTGTAAGTATTCATGATGTAATATTTTTGGAGTTATGGTGTGTAATAAAGTATATAAACACACTCAAGGCGTCTTCGAAAGGTACCTCGCCTTTCTTCATCAGGAGGAAGCAGAAGACGGAAACACGACGCATAAATGGTTGCTAAGAGAAATCAACAACGAATTTAAAATGGTGCCCTGAGGTGTAATAGGGACGCCATTTTAGCCCCATGCGAGGAACAACATGATACGAGCCGTTGAAGGGTAAATGATATTATTAGAATTTTGTTGTGATCATATTTGATTTTATTCATGTAATATACCACTAATAAGTACTTTTCCTTCATTTACATAAACATACTCTATATAGCCTATGCATCAAAATTATAAAACAATGAGTCACTTGACTGCTAATTAGTTGAGAATATTCATTTATTGCGTTTGTTGAATCAATTTGGCCCATAGTACTGTTTTTCAAAGACAAAGCGTTTTACAAGCGTAGTCACTCCAACCGAAGTTTCTCTATTTCGTTTTCATTCGTGTGAGAGCAGAAAATGTACACTCACACGGTTACGTTGTCATGAGAGGCATTAGACGCAGGGTATAGGGGAGATGTCACGGATCCCAAACTCGGTCAGAGACGTGGAGTTGTGATACAGGATCTTCAAAGAGAGTTCGTCTAGCTGATATTCCTCAAGAGAGTGCAGTTCATATTCATTTTCCAAGAACGGCTTTTTGAACCACGGATTTTTTTAATCAGAGGCGATAAAATGTCTGAATGTGGATCCCAGCAATTCCTAGTGCTTCACCATTACATCACTTAACTGTCTTGTAGTTTCTTCATTCAGGCAGGAAATTGTGAAGTGTTAGGAAAGAATCTAATTCGATTTTATTGTTCCATCTATTTGGTTTTGAACTCTGAAAAGTGTGACTTGTTTTCTTTGCAGACTTGAATTCAATTCATTCATGTGACTGAATATATTTGCTAAATAAGCGAGCCACGAGAACTCACTGAATAACTCGAACTTCAACTCTCAGTTCAACAAGAGCAGTAGTGGCTGCTGCGGGGAATTACTAAACACATCCTGACCTGATCGTTATGTTTGCTAATCGATCCAGTTGAGTTGCTGTACTCCTATATTTCACGCATGAATTAATATGTTGGGAGGAACTTTCTTTTCTTCTTTCAAGTGTTACTCCAGCTTTAGTCCAGGTGAAATCAGTTCTTTGTTTGACTGTCAGCCACACAAGCACTCGTGTTCTGTGCACCCCTTGCGGGGATCTACTCCGATATTCACGCCCTGTAATAGTGCCCCACTTGTTCTTGTCTTAAATGAGGTGCTGGTCGAACGAGTGTCTTTATCCCTGTCTGTTGTCCGACTCGTTGGCTGAACTGGCCTTCGGTTCAGAGGGTCCCAGGTTCGATTCCCGGCCGGGTCGGGGATTTTAACCTTAATTGGTTCATTCCTACGGCACGGGGGCTGTCCGTGAGTACTTTCTCCGTTTCATGAAGTTCATTGGCTTGTTAGCTGCACAGCCACGCATGGTTTGGAGATGTTTTAATTTCGGTGGTTTCATACATTCGTTAGAGAAACATCGCCACACAACACAAACTGGGGCTTCTGATTATGTTCAATATTCACCACAGTAAGTCCACAATCTAGTAGCCGCGAAGTTCTAATAAGAGAACGGTTCATCCATTTGACAGCCGGAACGACACTGGCACCTCTAGCGGCGAGGTAGAGGCAACTTTCTAGCAGACAACAGGGAACGTAGTACCACAACAGTCTGAAATGGTCATAACTTCTGAACCATTCATACAAATAATGTCCTGGCAAGGTTATTGTAATCCTTATAAAACAGTGGAGGAGGTCAAACAACTTATTTCGATAAAAAGTTCAAGGATGATATCGAGATATTTGTTTAATTTTAAGGAGTTATTTTTACCGCGGACTATAATATAAAATCGCTTCTAGAGGGCAACCGGTTAAAAATAAGTATATACCATCCCAACCTTTTTGTAGAGGTTTTTGTGCTCTACAATGGGTACACATACACCTGGGGTCTATCGTTGACGGTTCAGGCAGCGTAAGCCAAGAAAACAAGTGACCGACCGACCAAACGTTTTGTCCCTTTCTACCGTATAGTGGATCAGGGCTACTGTATTATTTCACGAACTTCGAAATATATTCAGGAATATGAGTTATTAGCACATCATAGTGTTAATGTTATTGGATTTACGTCCTGCTAACTACGTATTTGAGCACCTTCACCACCGGACTGAGACAGGATCGAACCTGTCAAGTTGGGCTAAGAAGGCCAGCGCTCTACCATCTGAGCAGCTACTCAGCCCGGCTATTAGCACATAACAATAATTATAGAAAATATCATTTTCACTCAGTCTGACACCTTTTTTACGGTACGACCTGTAACAATGGAGATAGGAGTTTATTACAAAGTGCATCAACAGCCAAGCATTGCTGACGAGGAGTATTGTTATGCCATCACAGTAGCAAACTAACGGGCTATAGTGGTTGTTGTCATGATTGTCTTTATAATATGCAAAATAATAATAACGTTATTTGTGTTACGTCTCACTAACAACATTTACTGTTTTCCGACACTCCGTAGTTTTGTCCCACGGGAGTTCTTTTACGTGCCGACAATGTTCTAGGCACATGGAACTTACCAACGGTGACATTTACCTTTCTGAATCCTTAGGAAATCTAAAGTAAGACAATCCCGGCGAATTCTCCCGGTTATTCACAACACGCGTGTTCGTAATATGTTGACTGCATTTTGATCAGTACAGCTATAGTGAACGTACAGCGTTTCCTCTACCTCGCCGCTTGGAGCGCTATAGTCGCCTCGAACTGGGTTTCTAGATTGCGGCAACTGTGGTAAGTCCCAGTAGAGGTATTTATCATCATATGAACAATTCATATTTACGAAGTTTTGCGCTCGTTGAACAGTGCTCCGGCTGGCGTACCAGGTTTCGAGAACTCACTCAGTTACAACAGTTCGAATATCTTCCATGACTCACACGAACCACCTACTCAAATGTTCATTCTAGCTGATGTCTTTGAAATAACCTCTCTTTAACCAGCGATCCACATCATCGCCTGCGAGTACTATTACACTTCCACGTCATTACTGTTCGCTTCTCGATTCCTGCGATTTGAGTACATGAAAGAGCGAAGATAGAGTCTCTGTATTAACACAACAGTTGACTGAGCTGGCTGTTTATATTGGTGTTCTGTGGTGTACCACTAAAGAAGACACTCCGTGACACTATCAGCCACATTAAGAATTATTAACAGTCCACTACCATCTATCGGCCAAGGCACGAGTGACATACTGTATGTAAGTTACACGAGTTCCTAAATTTCAGTTGATGTGCGCACAGTAACATGGAACGGTAAAACTATGCATATATAAAATAAGAGTTTTGTCTGTACATTACTCAGAATATAAAAATAATGGCATTTCTGTATCGGTCGTGTCCGCAGTAACAAGGAAGTGCACTTTTTAATTTTCCGTAATTTCTGTCTGTATGTATGTACACGCATCACGAGAAAATGATTGAAGAGAACTGAATGAAAATCGGTATATAAAGCCGGCCATAAATCTAGGCCATAAATAATTTTAAAGACGGTGAGTGATATGGTAGTTTAGGGGAAGGCCTAACATTCACTTAAAAAATATTTATGTTATTAGTTTTTGTTGTTGTTGTTGTTGTTTGAGTCATCAGTCCATAGACTGGTTTCATACAGCCCTCCACGCCACCCTATTCTGTGCTAATCATTTCATTTCTACATAACTACTAATTCCTACATCTGCTCTAATCTGCTTGTCATATTCATACCTTGGTCTACCCCTACTGTTCTTACCATCTACACTTCCTTCAAAAACCAACTGAACAAGTCCTGGGTGTCTTAAGATGTGCCCTACCATTCTATCTCTTCTTCTGGTCAAATTTAGCCAAATCGATCTCCTCTCACCAATTCGATTCAGTCAGTATCTCTTCAATCGTGATTCTATCTATCCATCTCACCTTCAGCATTCTTCCGTAAAACCACATTTCAAAGGCTTCTATTCTCTTTCTTTATGAGTTAGTTATCGTCCATATTTCACTTTCATATAATGCCACGCTCTAAAAACATCTTCCTAATTACCATATCAATGTTCTTGGTGAACAAATTTCTTTTCATAAGAAAGCTCTACCTTGCTTGTGCTAGTCTGCATTTTATGTCCTCCTTACTTCTGCTATCATAAGTTATTTTGGTACCCAAGTAACATTGTTTTGGACTTGTTTATTTTTATCTTGTATTCTTTCCCCAAGACTCTGCCCATACCATTCAGCAATTTCCCCAGATCTTTTGCAGAGTCAGATAAAGTAACAATATCATCGGTAAATCTCAGGGTTTTGATTTCATCTCCTTGAACTTTGATACCCTTTCCAAATTCCTCTTTGATTTCCTTTATTACCTTTTATATGTAAACATTGAAAAGGAGAGGGCAAAAACTGCAGCCTTGCCTCACTCCTTTCTCGGTATCTGATCCCGATCACCTTCAGAATCTCAAACAGCTTGGTCCAATCAATATTATCGAATGCTTTTACTAGATCTACGTGGGCTTGTATTTTTTAATTCGGTCTTTTAAGAACAGACGTGAAGTCAGGATTGCTTCACGTGTTCCCATATTTCTTCTTAAGTCAAACTGATCTTCTCCCAAGTCAGTTTCAATTTGTCTTTCCATTCTTCTGTAAATAATACGTGTTAACATTTTGCAGCCGTGAGATACTAGACTAATGATGTGGTAGTTTTCACATTTGTCAGCACTGGCGTTCTTAAGAATAGGCAAAACAATACATACATACATTATCATTATACACTGTTATGCCTTTCAGCGTTCAGTCTGCAAGCCTCTGAGAATTTACTAAACGTCGCCACAATCCTCGATTTGCAACTAGTGTTGTGGCCTCATTTAGTTCTATACCTCTTATCTTTAAATCGTTAGAAACAGAGTCTAACCATCGTCGTCTTGGTCTCCCTCTACTTCTCTTACCCTCCATAACAGAGTCCATTATTCTCATAGGTAACCTATCCTCCTCCATTCGCCTCACATGACCCCACCACCGAAGCCGGTTTATGCGTACAGCTTCATCCATCGAGTTCATTCCTAAATTAGCCTTTATCTCCTCATTCCGAGTTCCCTCCTGCCATTGTTCCCACCTGTTTGTACCAGCAATCATTCTTGCTACTTTCATGTCTGTTACTTCTAACTTATGAATAAGATATCCTGAGTCCACCCAGCTTTCGCTCCCGTAAAGCAAAGTTGGTCTGAAAACAGACCGATGTAAAGATAGTTTCGTCTGAGAGCTGACTTCCTTCTTACAGAATACTGTTGATCGCAACTGCGAGCTCACTGCATTAGCTTTACTACAACTTGATTCAATCTCGCTTACTATATTACCATCCTGGGAAAACACACAACCTAAATACTTGAAATTATCCACCTGTTCTAGCTTTGTATCACCAATCTGACATTCAATTCTGTTGAATTTCTTACCTACTGACATCAATTTAGTCTTCGAGAGGCTAATTTTCATACCATACTCATTGCACTTATTTTCATATTCCAAGATGTTAGACTGCAGGCTTTCGGCACAGTCTGCCATTAAGACCAAGTCGTCAGCATAGGCCAAACTGCTTACTACATTTCCACCTAACTGAATCCCTCCCTGCCATTTTATACCTTTCAGCATATGATCCATGTAAACTACAAACAGCAAAGGTGAATGATTACAGCCTTGTCTAACTCCTGTAAGTACCCTGAACCAAGAACTCATTCTACCATCAATTCTCACTGAAGCCCAATTGTCAACATAAATGCCTTTTATTGATTTTAATAATCTACCTTTAATTCCATAGTCCCCCAGTATAGCGAACATCTTTTCCCTCGGTACCCTGTCATATGCTTTCTCTAGATCTACGAAACATAAACACAACTGCCTATTCCTCTCGTAGCATTTTTCAATTACCTGGCGCATACTGAAAATCTGATCCTGACAGCCTCCCTGTGGTCTGAAACCACACTGGTTTTCATCCAACTTCCTCTCAACGACTGATCGCACCCTCCCTTCCAAGATGCCAGTGAATACTTTGCCTGGTATACTAATCAATGAGATACCTCGATAGTTATTGCAATCCTTCCTGTCCCCTTGCTTATAGATAGGTGCAATTAGTGATTTTGTCCAATCTGAAGGTACCGTACCTTACCAACACTCCACGCTAATTTTACTACCCTATGAAGCCATTTCTTCCCTGCCTTCCCACTATACTTCACCATTTCAGGTCTAATTTCATCTATTCCTGCTGCCTTATGGCAATGGAGTTTATTTACCATCCTTTCCACTTCCTCAAGCATAATTTCACCAACATCATTTTCCTCCTCCCCATGAGCTTGGCTGTTTGCAACACCACCATGATGATTTCCTTTTACATTGAGAAGATGTTTAAAATATTCCCTCCACCTCTCCAGTGATTCCCTGGGATCTATTATGAGTTCACCTGAATTACTCAAAACACTGTTCATATCCTTTTTCCCTCCCTTCCTAAGATTCTTTATTACTGTCCGGAAAGGTTTCCCTGCTGCTTGACCTAGCCTTTCCAGGTTATTACCAAAGTCTTCCCATGACTTCTTATTGGATTCAACAACTATTTGTTTCGCTCTGTTTCTTTCATCTACGTACAAATCCCTGTCTGCCTCGGCCCTTGTTTGGAGCCATTTCTGATAAGCCTTCTTTTTACGTTTACAGGTTGCTCTCACTTCATCATTCCACCAAGATGTTCGCCTTTTCCCATGTTTACACAAAGTTGTTCCTAGGCATTCCCTTGCTGTTTCTGCTACAGCATCCCTGTATGCCATACATTCACTTTCTATATCCTGAACCTGCTTACTGTCTACTGTTCGAAACTTCTCACTAATCATATCCATGTACTTCTGTCTAATTTCCTCGTCCTGGAGATTTTCTACCCTTATTCGTTTGCAGACAGATTTCACTTTCTCTACCCTAGGCCTAGAGATACTTAGTTCACTACAGATCAGATAGTGGTCTGTATCATCGAAAAATCCGCGAAAAACTCGTACATTTCTAAAAGATTTCCTGAATTCAAAGTCTGTTAAGATATAGTCTATTATGGATCTGGTACCCCTAGCCTCCCATGTGTAGCGGTGAATAGCCTTATGCTTGAAGAATGTATTCGTAACAGCTAAACCCATACTAGCACAGAAGTCGAGCAAACGCTTCCCATTCCCATTAACTTCCATATCTTCCCCAAATTTACCAATCACCCTTTCGTATCCTTCAGTTCTATTCCCAACTCTCGCATTGAAATCGCCCATTAGCACTATTCTAATATTCTGCCAAAAATCAGATGCCACTTCTCCTGTATCATACATCTTACGCACTAAACGGAACAACCTCTCCATGCTGGTTTTTCCTAAGGCAGTCAATAATTCTGAAGGGATATTATCAATTCCCGGTGTCTTGTTTCTACTTAGGTCTCTCAAATCTCTGTCGAATTCCGACCTCAAAACTGGGTCTCCCATGTCATCAGCACCAACAGCCACATTTTATTTATTTATTTATTTATTTATTTATTTATTTATTAATACATCCATAACAGGGTATATCCCCAATTACAATGGATGGTACAAAATACATTCAATATATAAATGATACCTATATGTACAAAATAATATTTAACAATTAAAAAACCAAAATTGCCTTGAGTAAATTAAGAATAATTTAAACACTTTTTCAATAAAACATACAAACATATAAAATATTAAAGTTAAGGAAGATAAAACAAATAAGCAGAGAAAAAAGAAAAATATTCATAAGAACAGCATATACACGAACACATATACATTTGAAAAATAATAGTGGCATTACATCATATTTCAGTGCTGAATTAATTTTCTCCAATAAATTATTCATTATAATGTAAATATTGTCTTAACATTTTTGAAAATAAAGAAGTGATAAAGCAAAATCTATTTGTCGGCTGTCTGAAGATATTATACTTCACACATTTTTACAACAGGTGAATTTTTATGTTGTGAGGTGCTTGAGAAGGGGCAGTAACATGCTTGTCTCAGACGAAGAGTTACCCTGTTACCCTCTTGGTATTTAAGTTGATTCTTTTAAGAAGCTCTTGGTTATCTAATATTCCATTAACTGTCTTGTAAAGAAATATCTGTTGAGCTAATATTCTGCGTGTACTGAGCTGCATTAAATCAAATTCATTTAATAGAGTTCTATAAGAAACTCTTTGATGATATGATGATCGGTTATATTTTTTAAAATATAAATGTCGCAAAAAATTGTTTTGTATTTTTTCTATTTCGTTAATTGTACACATGTACTGAGGAGCCCACACTACACATGCATATTCAAGTTTACTTCTAACAAGATGACTTAATGAGATTTTTAAAGTATATTCATCCCTAAGTTCCCGATTATTTATAATAATAAACCCTAATTGTATAAATCTATCATTTGTAATTTTATGAATATGACTGTTGAATGAAAGTTTTGAATCAAGCATAACACCCAGATCATTTACTAAATTACACGTCTGCAAGTTCTCACCATTTATACTGTAGTTATTCACAGTCACATTCTTATTACGAGAAAATGTGATCACAAAACACTTTTTAATATTGAAAAAAAAGCCTGTTTGCAACACACCATTTGTAACAGTTGTTCAGATCGGCTTGCAATTCCATAGCATCATCATACCCGATAATTTGCTTATAAATATTTAGGTCGTCAGCAGAGAGTAAGCATTTTGAATGTTTTATTACTTTCGGTAAGTCATTTATAAATAATAAAAAGAGCAATGGACCAAGGTTTGAGCCCTGAGGGACTCCAGAATTAACTTTGAACTTGAATGAAGTATTTTGTGCGTAAGATACAAACTGTTTTCTGTCTAATAGATATGAAGAAATTAATTTTGAATCTCAGAAGATAAACCAAATAATGATAATTTACTCAAAAGTATACCATGATCAATTTTATCAAAAGCTTTTGCAAAATCAGTATAAACTGCATCGATAGGAAGCCCTTCATTCATTGAATCAGAAATATCATGAATAAAGTTCATAAGATTAGTCGTAGTAGAACGCTTGGGATAAAACCCATGCTGAAATTCTGATATGTATGGTTTGATGTGATTAAATATTCTAACATAGAGTATTTGTTCAAGGAGCTTCTGTGGAGCACATATTATTGAGATAGGTCTGTAGTTCTCAATTTTTGAACTATCACCAGATTTAAGGATCAGAGTTATTTTACTTACTTTCCAAATCTCAGAAAATATTTGCGTTTTTAAAATTAAACTATATATGGTACATAGTGGAACTATTAGCACCTCTGCACATCCTTTAATAATGTAAGGGGGTATGCGATCAATTCCCGCCGATTTAGATGCCTTAAGTTTTGTTACTGCATCTTTGTACTCATCTTCGCATATAGGACCCATCTGCAAACTGTGAGCAGTAATCATTGATACTGACTCAGAGGCTATATATAAAGAAGGCTGGGATGCATAAACAGTTTGAAAATAACATGCAAACGCGTTGGCTATTCCTTGCGCAGTTAAAGAATGGTATCCACCATATGTCATACACTGTTTGAACAAACTATTATTTCGTTTACTTTTTATGAAACCCCAAAACGTTTTCGGATCATTTTTATATTATCCTGTGACTGTAATATATACAATTTATATGCCCTTGCAATAAGTGTCTTAGACTGTTTTCTTAATTGTTTGTACATGTGAGCACTGTATTCAGAATGCTTCATGTGCTTCCTGTGAATCTCCTTTAATTTCAACATTTTAACTATATATAATTTAAACCAACAAGGGTACATTCTTTTCTTATTCACTGTTTTTTTTTAGGAACATATTTTGTGAAAAGGTTATTAACGACTTCATAAAAATAGTTTACTGCATTGTTAGGGTCTTTACTCAATAGTAACTGATTCCAGTCATATTTTTGTAACGATGCATACAACTCATAAAAATCGGCCTTCTTGAAATTGTAGATGCTGACAGGTAATATTTTGACTCGCTCAATGTTAGCGATCCGTTAGAAATATAAAGCAGGATGATTAGAATCCTCAAGCACAAGGGGGTGATCTCTTCTGAATACATTAATATTTCCTACATAGTTGGACAGAACTAAATCAAGTGTTTTACCATTGGCATATTTTACGTTATTAAACGAATTCAGATTGAATAAAGCAATAAAATTAGCCAGAGCAAGGTATTTTGATCCACAGTTAAGTACATTACAATTACTATCATTGATCAAGGGTAAGTTAAAATCACCCGTTATAATAACATTACAATGTTGTATGAATTCGATGTTTTCAAGTACAGCAAAAAAATTATTATAAGTTTCTAATCAGAGTTTGGTGGAAAGTAAACAGTTACCACGAGATATACCTTTTCACCTAAAATAAATTTAACACAGACACATTCGATGTTCTCTACATCAATTTCTACAATAACAGATTTAAAAGTATTGGCAACAGCTATCAAAACACCACCACCCTTCTTATGAACACGATCCCGCCGATAAACATTATATCTTGTATCAAATATTTCTCCATTATATACGATCTTCGTCAACCATGACTCTGTAACCATGATCACGTCATAATTACTAGCAAGGACACTTGTGTATATGTCACTTATTTTGGTGTTCAACCCTCTAACATTCTGATAGTATAATGATAACAATTTATCCCTTACAGCCATCTATATCATGCGAAATTCTTAACATCATCAATCGTTCTAAGAGTATAAACATAAGTGTCACTTGCTTTCTTACTATGTTTAATATTTCCTGCATTATCCATTTCCTGCATTTTTGTATTTACCTTGATAAAACCGTTGGATATTGTTGTGTGTCCTTCGCCATCTCAGCTCTGCGCCTGATAGCTCCGCAACACGCCGTAGCCCGGATCTTTCCAGACTCTACGAGGTACTGCAGTGCGCTTGCTTGTGACGTCAGCCAGCGCTATAAAAGGAAGCTCCATTCCGCTCCTTACGAGGACTCCTCAGTGTCTAACGCCAGATTACACTGCAAGTCGAACACGGAGGCTATCGCTCTTGAACATGTGTATCGAACAGGTGGACTGAAATTCTGGTTGTGAGGTCTCACCTCTAGACACTGCCTCACCTCCCGCTTCCTGTAGCCACGTCGAGCCCCGATGTCAGTATTCTACTCATCCCACAGTCCTCACTTAGGCTCCGACATTAACATTAGTATTCTACTAATCGTGAATATTTATGTCAGCACCTGACAAGCCTACGGCAACTACTAGCATTCTGTTAGTACGAACTTTCATTGCAAGTTACACTTGTAATTCTTCAAGGCTGATAGTTTTCGACTATCTTGGACTCTCTCTTAATTGATAGACTATCTCCGCAAGATAGATTCGGGTGTGTATATAGACTCTCATGTATATAAAGTGTATATTTCCACAGACCCTCAGTCTACAGTAATACATCATTAATTGCTTGCAAGTGCATCCAGCTTCAAGAAAATTTAGTTGCATTTATGTACATATTGTGTAAAAACTTAATGTAACAATAAATTTATGTTGTGTTTTCTGTATACCGATACCTTGTATACAACAGATATGTTGCTGCTATCTTTCTGACTTGTCTTCTTTCCCTAGAAGTGGTTTTCCATCTGAGTTTCTAATATTCACACACCTACTTTTTCTTTCTCCAAAGGTTTATCCACCTTTCCTAGGGCCATACAACCTTCAACATCCTTGCACTTGTCTTACAGCCATTCTTCCTTAGCAGTCCTGCACTTTATATCTACATTTTTTTTTGCCTGTATTCTTTTCTGCTCTCCTCATTTTTTGCACTCCTGTACTTTCGTCGTTCATCAATTATGTCTAGTAGCCTATCTCTAGAGTTATCGATTGTTTCTTAGGTGATCTTTCCTTTCTTCCTAACTTTTCTTCAGCAGCCTTACTGATCTCCGTGTTCATGACTGTCCATTCTTCCTCTACTACGCTTCCTTCAGACTTTTCCCTGTGTTACACGTCCCTCACACTATTGTCTTTCAACTTGTCTAGATCCCATCTCCTTACATTGCTTCCTTTCTTCAATTTCTTTCTTATTAGTGTCCTATGGATAAATAATATATCACTAAAGTTATATAAAATTCAATTTCCGATCATTTATATCTCATACATTTTTACCGTACCGGCTATGATAACAGAGATATTCATGAATTGTATTTTTGTTGCTAAGTTCATATCACCGCCGAGCCACGAGAAAATGCGTGAAGAGAATTTAATGAACATCGGTGTGCAAACTCAGGGAATAACAAACTACAGTCTAGGCTATAAATAATTTTATTCACCTTGGTTGAACTGGTAGTTTAGGGGAAGGCGCCTTAAATTTAATTTTTAATTACCTATGTTATTGGCCCTATTGAAAAGTAGCACATAAAAGTTATAGAGAATATAATTTACGATCATTTATGTCTTATTCAGTTTTACCGTTCCGACTATGACAAGATTGGTAGTGAATACTGATTATTGTTTTAAGAGGAATTCATGAATTCGGATTAATTGGAACTTTTGTCACTTAGTCCATATCGACACTGAGCATTGCTGACGTGAAAATACCGTTCAATCGTGTTAATTGGCGATGGATTTTGTCATGATTGTCTCAAGGTGTGGAATCGGTCCACATCGACAGGAGAAATTGTGAAGATGATTATAAAATGAGAAATAAACTGTAAAAGAACGATCGCTTGAATAATATGACGCAAGGAAAGAGGACTCACTTTACATTAGATGCCCTAATATCACAGAGTCGGAAGGAAACTAAATGTGAAGGCCTATAATATCGAAAGCTTGTGAAACTGATCAACAATAACATTTAATTGACCATTGTTTGTTGTGATGTGCTTTATGTCTTCTGGCGCCACTCAACTCCGATAGATGGGATTACTGCTGCCTACGTAGTATAACAGCCTGCCTGAATATTGGCTGGAAGTAGCTGGAAGTAGCTGGCAAGTTGCAAAACTCTTTTCTTCAGCATGACGTTCCTCTGGTTCATACATTTTCTGATATTATTGGTACGTAGCACACTGGTTCATCATAGTATTCCAGCTATTCAATCCCTACTCAGAGGCACTGATTGGAATGAGCTCTGTGCACACTTACAGGAATAAAGTAGAGGAGTGTACACGACTGTCTGCGGCGTGAGCATTCCAACACTGGAACTTTGGACTGTTAGATCGAATTTTAATCGCGACATTCCTACCAACGTCATTGTAATGACGTATGTAGACTTCAGTTGGGAAAACCACGAAGGCAGTCTTTCTGAGGATATAGAAAAGGCAGATGGAGACTGAGTGACTTCCATCATAAGCAGAACTGTCCAACTTGATTCTGACTAGCAGTAGGCAAGTGGGCCTACCATCATAATGAAAAATCTCGAACTTGATTGTGACATGGTAGGCAAGAGGTCCTGCCTGCCATTACACTGAAAATTCCCTAACTCACTCTTCACATCATCACATGAGGAAAGACGTGTACTGATTTACCCGTCGCGTTTCTGGGGTAACGATAACGGCTATGCAGTATAATACCATCTTACTCACAACGTGTACTCTACTTATCGTAGAGTTCTGTATACAATGTAGAATTCCGTAGCGAAGCACGGGTACATCAGCTAGTATTGTAATAAATCAAAGGCAGGTGAGAACAAAGAAGATCCTCGTAGCTAATAGTAGGTAGGTGTCGTAAACCCTGTGAACTAGTTAAAGCTAGGAAATATCTCAAAAGTACGTTCTAGAAGGCGGAACGGGATATACAAGTAAATTGTGTTCTGATTATTTTGATAACATATTATTAATTGGAATATCTTCAGAATTTTCTAATATTAACAACTGCGTGTATTAGTATTAATTACAACAAATTACTATTGACTTTCCATTCTGTATAACACTAATCAGAAGGAGAAAATCGAAGGGATCCGACACTTCGACAAAAGAAGGCATCGGCCAAAGAAAGACAAGGGCCAATAAGGGCGTGCAAAATGAAAGACTCCCTAGGTCTGGATACTTTATACCGTTGGGGTTGGAAAAGCGCAAAAGTTGACCATGGGATGTCAGTTAGGATAGATGAAAGTGAGGAGCCTGGCACAAGTAAGTGGAAACAATGCAGGACTGAGCTAAGGACCCTGTAGTCGTCAATGGACCCTCTAAAGTCCACAGTCCCTGGGCCAGTTTTAGTCGTTTCTTACGAGAAGCAGGGGATGCCGTGGGTGTTATTCTACCGCTCCCACTCACGTGATTGGAGAGCAAAGAGCCCCTAGTTGAAACCATGCAAATTTGGTCCCTAAAGAGAAATCATGACAAACATGGCAACAGGGAATATGGAAACTACCAAATGTTACCAATACAGGGGAGTAGCAATAACTAAACAAACTAGGTTATTAAATACGCTGTTTGTACATGCCACTGTTCTACTTACCCGATATAGTTATAATGACCGCACAAGTACAATCCTAAAACAAAATATTATTCTATTTTACGAACGCTATTTTGTACTTTTAGAGTTATTTCTGTACTTACACTACATGAGTTTTGATCCTTTATTTCACAAGAAAGCTGTGTTTTACTTAACGAACTGCACTAGCTTTATTTTGATTTGTAGTTACTGATAAATGTATAGTATTATGTTTTGTTATTTCTCCTATTTAATCCGTACCTGCATCACTCAAACCAAGAGGTGTTAATATCATATTTGGAGATTTCAATGCAAAAGTAGGAACCACCTCGATAGACAACCACTTGAGAGAAACTGTAGGACAGTATGGCCGGGGTGCACGTAATGAGCGAGGCAATCGGTTGATACAGTTTGCAACCGAAAACAATCTTTCCATTATAAATACCATGTTTAAATACCACAAACGTCTCTTTACGTGGACCTCCCCGACTAAATTGATTACATCCTTGTCGACAAAAGATGGAGAACCTCCTTCCGTAATGTGAAAACAAAACCTAGTGCCGAATGCGGATAGGATCATCGTTTACTCTGGGCCTACCTTAGAATCAAACTGAGCAAACCAGTTGTCAAAATAAACTCGAAAATGTTAGCGGCCCTGAGCCAATTGCTTTCCAAGAAACACTACGAAGCACTGGGCCACCTGACCTAGAGGGAAATTGTGACATGGCTTGGAAGAGAATTGAAGAATGGATCACAGACGCAGCGAGCAAGGTCCCAAAGATGAACATCGTAGTGAAGCGACAACACGGGATGACTGATGAAACTTTGGCAATAGTTGAAATGAGACTTAACATCCGGCTCACAGTTACACATCCAGAACAACAAGGACGACTAATGAAAAACTGAGCAGTGATATCAAACATGCTTGTAGAAGAGACAAGAATGAACACATTAAGAAACTGTGTGCAGAACTAGAGGCGCATGCGACCAAAAATCTCAGCGCAGAACTGTACAAGGTAAAATAGTACGAGAGTTTATGCCTAAGAATCAGATTATTAAAGATGACCAAGGGAATATCATCAGAAATGAAGCGGGCATCGCCAAAGTATGGAGAGAATACTGCATCAAGCTGTTCACTGATGACCCACAACCAATGCCAGGTCATCAGAATCCAACAGACTTTGAACCAATGATCCTTAGAGAAGAAGTGGAACATGCAATAAAAAAAGCTCCGGACCCGGAAAGCACCAGGCCAAGATGGAATCACTGCTGAAATCCTAAAGAACATGGGTGGCCTAGGTGTCGAAATCCTGCACAAAGTTATGTCAGAAGATATGGACATCTGGAAATTGGCCAGACCAGTGGTGCCACTCCGTCTTCGTACCACTGTTCAAGAAAGGTTCCCCACTTGACTGTGCAAACTATCGTACGATAGCCCTCATCTCCCACGCGAGTAAAATCATGCTCACCGTGCTGAACGAGAGGCTGAAGACCTTCTTACTTCCACAAATCTCAGAGGAAAAGGAACTCGTGAACAGATCCTAAACATCCGGCAGCTCATAAAGAAGACAAAGGAGTATAATATCAAGATTTTCCTGTGCTTCGTGGACTACAAGAAAGCCTTCGACAATGTAAAATGGTCAAAGCTCTGGGCTATAATCACTGAGATGGGGACGCGGAGACATTTAGTGTACCTAATTCAACAACTGTACTCTTCGAACACTGCGACAGTGAGAGTTAATGGCGACCTCTCAGATATCTTTCGTACTTGTACTGGAGTGCGACATGGTTGCATTCTTTCCGCCCTCCTATTTAATGTATACAGTGAGTATATTATGAGGAAGATCCTCGAGGACTGGAGTGGCGGCATCACAGTTGGTGGCAGGAAAATCAACAATCTCGGATATGCGGATGACACTGTGATTATTGCAACAGCTGATCATGAAGTAGAAGCCATCATGTGGAGGTTAGACGAGCGAATCAGAGAATATGGTCTTGAAATCAACAATAAAAAGACCAAAGTGATGATTGTAGACCGTTTTAATAACAACAGGCCTGCCATAACAAGAATTGCGGATTATGAAGTTGTCAGTCGCTTCGAGTGTCTGGGATCTATTGTCACAAATACTGGAGACTGTGAACCTGAGATCCGCAAGCGCACTGCGATTGCGAGAAGGACACCTCCATCACTTCCAACACAAAGCTCACCCTCATGCGAACTCTGATCTTCCCTATCGCGACCTATGCAGCAGAAACTTGGACGATGAAGACGGCGGATCGCCGCAGGATTGATGCTCTAGAAATGTGGTGCTATGGGAGATTACTGCGAATACCATGGACAGCACACCGTACTATGAATCGATCCTGCAACAGCTCGGATTCAGAACAAGACTGTCGACCCTCATCAACCAAAAACAACTCAGATACTTTGGTCATATTGCCAGAAGACAGGAGGCAATGGAAATACTTATCATAGAGGGAAAAGTGGAAGGCCGAAGACCTACAGGACGTGCACCGTTACGATGGATGGACCAGATCAAGAGCTTGACCAGGATGAGCTTACAGCAAGCAAGTCACCGTGGCGAAAGTAGACTCCTGGAGGAAGATCACCAAAAGGATTGTCGCGTGATGTCACTACACCCTTACGAAGGGTTGGACTAAGAGAGAGAGAGAGAGAGAATGTGTATCTTTGTTCATGTTATTGTTTGAGTCAACAATCCATAGACTGGTTTGATGCAGCTCTGCATGGTATCCTATTCTGTGCTAACCTTTTCATTTCCACGTAACTGCTGCATCCTACATCCCACATCTGCTCTAATCTGCTGGTCATATTCATACCTTGGTCTGCCCCTACCGTTCTTACCGCCTACACTTGCCTCAGAAACCACGTATAGAAGTCCTGGGTGTCTTAAGATGTGTCCTATCATTCTATCTCTTATTCTGGTCAAATATATACAAATTGATCTCCTCTCGCCATTTCGATTCAGTTATCTCTTCATTTGTGATTCGATCTATTGATCTCACCCTCAGCATTCTTCTGTAACACCACATTTCGAAAGCTTCTTTCTGACCTAGTTATCGTCCATGTTTCACTCTATTTTATGGGTTCACTTTAATTATAACACTTATCATAGTAACTTTTAGAAGACAGGATACAGTACATAGAGTAATGAAACAAGAAATATAGCTCGGTTAAGTTAACCTTTACCGGGCGAGTTGGCCGTGCGGTTAGGAGCGCGCAGCTGTGAGCTCGCATCCAGAAGATAGTGGGTTCGAACCCCACTGTCGGCAGCCCTAAATGGTTTTTCGTGGTTTCCCCATTTTCACACCAGGTAAATGCTGGGGGTGTACCTTAATTAAGGAAACGGCCGATTCCTTCCCATTCCTAGGCCTTTCCTGTCCCATCGTCGCCATAAGACTTATCTGTGTCGGTGCGACGTAAAGCAACTAGTGAACACCTTGGGAAAAAATCTGTTGGTCTCTTCTGTTTGTTACTGTTAACCTTCCTCCCCTCACGTTGAAACTTCTCGTCAACACCACGCAGCCGAGATTCGTAAATAGAGCTAGTCATCCGTGATTCCGGGGGTTGCTTTCGTACGTGACCGGTAATTAACTGTTCCTCACAAACCACAAATGCTGTATTGCACAGTTAATGTTCGAGTTGCAGAGTATTTTTGCTTCAAGGGAGGAAATGTTTGCTTCGAGAAATAGAGAAATTCGTGAAACGGAAGTTCGAGTAATAGAGAAACAAATACACATAAAGAATGGGACAAACGGGCGGGAAATTTAAGTTACTTTGAGATACTGAAAATTCGAGTAATGGGGGTTTGATATATCGAGGTTCGACTGTAAATCGTAGACATTTCAACACTCATTGTTATCTGGATAGTGGCTGCATGTTCTGTATAATAACAACATCAAGCTTGAAGTATCCTCATGTCATATTCATCTCCAGCTGATCCCCTGATCTATCGCCTGCCCTCAAGAATATTTTATTTATTCTGTCAGTATAGTTCATTGCTGTGTATTTAACTCCCATAATCATTTTAATTTTGACAACATTTCTTAGCAGATGAAGTAGTGGTCCCCATAGTAAGAAAAAAGTAAAATTACGCAATTTTCTCGTGGTGATTATTGTTTTAAGACGAAATACAACTAGACAACCATCCTCCATATAACACTAATCAGAGAGAAAAATTGTCTGAATCCGACATTTCGAAAAATGAAGGTATCGGCCAAAGAAAGGCAAGGGTAACGAAGAGGCGCGAAAATGAAAGACTTTCTAGGCCTATAATACAGTCGGGGTCGGAAAAGAACAAGAGTTGACCAAGGTGAGTAGCCTAGCACAAGTAAGTGGAAGCAATGCCAGGACTCATCTAAGGGACGCGCGGTCGCCAACGCACGCTGCCAAGTTAAGATCCCCTGGGACCTCTTTTAGTCGCCTCTTATGACAGGCAGGTGGGTTCGAACCCCTCTGTTGGCAGCCCTGAAGATGGTTTTCCGTGGTTTCTCATTTTCACACCTTGCAAATGATGGGGCTGTACCTTCAATAAGGACACGTCCTCTTCCTTCCCACTGCTAGCCCTTTCCTATCCCATCGTCGCCATAAGACCTCTCTGTGTCGATGCGACGTAAAGCAAATTGTAAAAACTAAAAGAATAAAAATCCCTTCCAGTGGCTCTCACCTGCGCTGGGAAACGTTCCAGGTTCGAAGACTGAGGGTCACGTGATGTCCGTCCAGCACATCATGTTTGTTGAAATCAACTTAGATCCTTGTTACCTAATATCAATTAATTAATGTTCTTGGATTTGCGTCCCACTAACCACTTTTACGGTTTTCGGAGACGCCGAGGTGCCTGAATTGAGTCCTGCAGGAGTACTTTTACGTGCCAGTAAATCTGCTGACACGAGGCTGACGTCTTTAAACACCTTCAAATACCACCGGACTGAGCCAGGATCGAACCTGCCAAGTTGGGGTCAGAACCATCTGAGCCATTCAGCCGGCCACTCGACCACCTGAGTATTACCAGCAACATCCTATGTGAATGTGGCCAAGTTCAGGAGATGAACCACGCCATGCCGCTTCGTTCTAACCCACAGTTAGCTGGGCTAAAATACTCCCAAGGAATAATGGCCGGTCAAGAAAAATAAGTATTTAAGTAACATGTGTCTTGCCAAAATAAACCTTACTATAAATAGAAAATGTTCCTCCCCGAAATAGCAGAAAATATTTTTGTACTTGACTCTTCTCCTTACTCAAGGGAGATGAAACTCCGGCGTGTCCATCTTATCGCTCAAATTCTTGTCAGGTTTTACCAAGAACTTGGTAACAAAGTCGTAATAATCCGGCGAGTGACCAGTGGAGGTAATCCACAGAGTTGTTCTAGCAGAACAGATTGATCTCCCGCTTTCTTTCGCCTTCATAACGCTCCAGCAATTACAGGAACTGGGACAGTTATTTAACAAGACATATTTAGGACAGGGGAAAAATTAATGTCATTTAATTGTCACTCAGAAGACATGTATTTCCTTTAGAATTGCAGAAGTAGAGGCTGCATTCTTTACTCAGGTAGTGAATAATAATGGAATTGCATATATCACTTTTAATAATATTAGTAATAACGAAAATTAATCCTCAGCCTATTAGTGAAAACTTACAGATAGATTTCCTAACATTTGCAGGTGACGAAGCAAGACATCACAACAACCCAGCATCAGATTCAACTGCTAGAACATAGCGGAGAAAGTCGTTCTCTAGATATCATTTGAGGTAACAGAGTACCTACAACAAACAAGCACCAACGAGCCTCGCAATTTAAACACCTCGGAGAAGATCACGGGACCGAGAAAGAAAACTTTAGGCCAAAAGTAGAAACGGCATAACCTATCGACTGATCAAAAATATCCACTCCAAAAAATTGAAAGACACAAAACTGTTAGATTACAATAGATCTTGAAACCAGAATGTCTTCTTGGATCGGACGCACTCATTTTTGAACAGTAAGATATAAGCCGAAAGTGTCGAGAATTGAGAACTGAAATTCGTAAGGAAAATTTAAAATCTAATTCTCACAGTGAACAAATATTACGCACACTAAATGAAAATGAACCCTGACAAATTAAAAAAAAATGGAATTTGATGAAGACAGCAGGACAGGCATTATGAAATGAATGGACAAAATAAAAAACTACTTTAATTCTACTGGAATCACACAAGAATACATCCAGAACAGGCAGATCTTTAGATTCAAATCAAAAATCCACCGTTCTTCAGGCAAGCAACTCAATGTTGAAAACATCCTAGCGGTATGAGCTATGAATTTTAGGTAACTAAATTATAATAAAGCATGAGAATATATTTATTTATTTCTAAAAATTACAATTTATTCTTTCGTTATTCATCGTTATCCGGTCGATTAGATTAGCAGTTTGCCTTTTTCTACCACTACGAGCGCTAATGTGAGTCAATACAGAATTTCACTTAAGCACCACTACGAGTGCCAATGCGATTATTTTTGTGGACGAAGAATGGAGAGTCCCGGGCCGAAAACTATGCCCTTTTACTCATCTGTTTCCTAGAAACAGCCGATGAGCCGGAAAATCTCAATCATAGCACTGACGGGGGTAAAAGCGATCTGTCTTGTAGGTAGAGTACCTACAAGTCAGAGGAGAAAACCCCCTCTTCGCTACAATAATTGAAAAAATATGCTTCTAAAAATTAGTGGCGGTGAAGAGGAAGGAGCCTTCTTAACAAACGGCGCTTTTCAGGGCGTAATTTATAGTTTTTTTAATGGATGAGTAGTTTAAAATTTCGAAAAGGCCGAAATTATTTTCAGGGCGGGTCGTATAAGAGCCAAGGGCCTCGGTACTTATAACGAGTATTAGGCTCTTGGTTCTAATGACCCACTTTAGTACTAGATGCCCTGATCGGTGGACTGGGCTTGGAGTATTCTGACCTTGGTCATCTTGGTTAGATTGTTTATCTCAGTCCTTATAGTCTGAATACGGACTTCTGTGCGTATTTTCCTATTAGATCTCAGAATGGGGGCTCTTGTCATTTTTCTCAGTATTTTATTTTGGAAAATTTCTAATTTGGAAAGTGGAGTCTTGGGAATATAGCCCCAGGCCTCGCACCCGTAGAGCAGTATGGGCCTGATACATGCTAAATAGAGCTTTCTCTTGATGGAGTTTGAGATGTACTGTATCTATTATAAAGCAGAGGTTTCATGTTGGCCACACGTGCCCACGCTCGTTGCAGGGCCTGTTCTATGTTCCCTCTCCAGATAAGACTTCTGTCCATTGTTAGGCCGAGATACTTGATTTTATTGGTCCAGGACAGGGGGGTATCGTTTAAATGAAGATGACCAAGGCTAGGCCTTCGTCTAGAAAAAATAATTGCTTGGGTCTTGCCAGCATTTATTTTAATTCTGTTCTGAAGGCACCACTTCTCGAACAGAGAGATCCAAGCTTGTAGAGCGGTGATGGTATATCTGTTTCTCCTTCTAGAGGCATAAACAGCTATATCATCAGCGTACTGCTGGATTTCTACTCCCTGCCACTGGGGTAAATCATTCACATATAGGGCGTAGAGTATCGGGGAGATTTTTCCACCCTGACTGACTCCGGCTCGGAGCCTTCGAGGGGTGGAATTCTCTCCGTCTACTGTAACGTAGAATTTCCTATGGATTAGATAGGAAGTAATAATTTTGATTAAATAATTTAGAATTACATTGAGGTCCTGAAGTTTGGCTATTAAATTTTCGTGCCAGACGGTGTCAAAGGCATTTTCAATGTCGAAAAATACCGCTGGCACTCTACGCCGTAAATTGAATGATCTACAGACATACTGCACGAGGCGCAGAGCCGCTAGAGGGGCACTGCGCTTCGACCGGAACCCAAATTGCTCTGGTCTCAGTATGTTGCGGGCGTTCAGGCAAGCAGTGAAGCGACTGAGAACAAGTCTCTCGAGTATCTTGGAGATATGAGATAACAGGGTTATTTGTCTATAATTTGCGAGTCATGCAGAGTTTCACTATCAGCACTTAAAACTGCATTTGGTGTAGACATTTTTCAAAGAATAAAAAATGCCTGAGGATATTGAACCAAGGAACACATTACTGAAAGAATTATGTAAATAAGTTCACTTGACTAGGATTTGAATAAAAATGAAAACGTGTAAAGAAACAAGCGACTGTAGGCAAATGAATAATAATAATAATCGTCTGGTCTCAGCTACCGTGTGCAGACATTTCAATTTGACGCCATCTGGCTGTCTGCTCGTCAATTTTGACGTTCCGTTTTACTCTAAGCCCTCACTAGATGGCAGACCGTGTAAACCGAAACTCTCTTGGGCGTCTATGGCTGAGATTTAATGAATTTTGTCGGGTAAACACCAAATGTGTCACCAGAGATCTTTTACATGCCGACATCGTACGACATGGTGTATCGAATGGACTTTTTTTCTGCCGTTCAAAAATCCGACTACCTCTGCCGGGTTTGAAGCCGCTATCTTGGGATCCGGAGGCCGACACTCTACCGCTGATCCACAGAGGCAGCAGTTCTTCCGGAAGTAGGCTACATTTAGGCCAGAAGTGATTTTCGAAATTTGTTTGTTTTAGTTTGATAGAGCTCTCCAAGAATTACAATGGGAAACCTTCAACTCATCATCTGTTTACCCTCCAGGGTCGGCTTTTCCCTCGGGATCCCACCTCTATCGCCTCAAGGGCAGTGTCCTGGAGCTTCAGACTCTTGGTCGGGGTACAACTGGGGAGAATGACCAGTACCTCGCCCAGGCGGCCTCACCTGTTATGCTGAACAGGGGCCTTGTGGAGGGATGGGAAGATTGGAAGGGATAGGGAAGGAAGCGGCCGTGGCCTTATGTTAGGTACCATTCCGGCATTCGCCTGGAGGAGAAGTGGGAAACCACGGAAAACCACTTCCAGGATGGCTGAGGTGGGAATCGAACCCACCTCTACTGAGTGGACCCACGGAAAACCACTTCCAGGATGGCTGAGGTGGGAATCGAACCCACCTCTACTGAGTGGACCCCGTTCCAGCCCTCATACCACTTTTCAAATTTCGTGGCAGAGCCGGGAATCGAACCCGGGCCTCCGGGGGTGGCAGCTAATCACGCTAACCACTACACCACAGAGGCGGACTACTTTCTGCACAATTTAGGAAATTTCTTAGTTTTACGTTTTTCTTAGTTTTTCTTTCTCTTTACCCATTTTTGCTCCATTGTTTTGATCTGGCTGTCTCCTTTCTCCTTGGTTCAAGTGTTTCTGGTACGTTCATCATTCTCTTTGTCAACTGCAATGTTTAATGTTGAAAACATTTCTTAGCAAACAAATGCTCTAAGATCTTTACGTACTGTGGTCGTAAGAGAAGATAATAATAATAATAATAATAATAATAATAATAATAATAATAATAATAATAATAATAATAATAATAATAATAATAATAATAATAATAACCAGGCACCATGGTTAGGATACCTCAGCAATGATACATGTTATTTTCACGAATCCCATAGCCGACATATTGATAGTGGCAAAAATACGTCAGCCTGTGTAGTAGTATTCCTCAGAAAATGATTTTTCCTAACTGACTCTAGATTTCTAACAGGGCAACTTCAAGAACGCTAAATGCTCCAAGGATCTTCAAAAGATCAGGAGGAATGAAATTAAAATGTACATCCGTTATAATTTTAGTTTATCATTTTAAAAGTAATATGAATGTGAAACTCAAACAATGTTACATCAAACTCGGATGAATGCGGTAAATAATGATGCCTGTGGAATTAAAAAGGAAAGACGTACCACAAATATGTTACAGATTGTGGCTAATTTTTTTATACGTACACGGAGCGCCAAAAATGTAAGTCTGAAGAAAACCATGTTGTGCATAACAGGTTGATACCTGAACAGTGAAGGGAGGGTGCTGTATTACAACGGCAAAGAGCTGCCTCGCTCAAAGTGTTTATGGGAATTGCTGTACATGTCTTTGTTATTTCTTCCAGTGCACGTTAGGTGATTTTCGCCATAGAGTCCAGAGGAGTTAAATCTGGTGTGCATGGTGAGATCTCACATGTAACTCTTCGTCCTATCGAGTGTCGTTGCTGATTCTCATCCAGAAAAGCTTGTATACTTCTCGGTGGCAGTGCCATTGTTTTTAGTAAATTGCTCCTATGGTTGAGAAAATGGACGAACATGGCATTTCTCGACTCCCGCCGCCAATATTAAGAAGGGGTCTATTAGCTGACAGGTGTCCGGCTCCATGGCTAAATGGTTAGCGTGCTGGCCTTTGGTCACAGGGGTCCCGGGTTCGATTCCCGGCAGGGTCGGGAATTTTAACCTTAATTGGTTGATTACGCTGGCACGGGGGCTGGGTGTATGTGTCATCTTCATCATCATCATCATCACCACCACCACCACCACCACCACCACGACGCGCAGGTCGCCTACGGGCGTCAAATCAAAAGACCTGCACCTGGCGAGCCGAACTTGTCCTCGAACACTCTCGGCACTAAAAGCCATACGACATTTCATTACATGTTCATCACAAGTTGTATAATTTGAAAGAAGGCCGTGTAACTGTCAAGCGTGTTGGAAGTTCTTCCTGAACCTCACGTGTCAACTGACGTTGAACATCAGTGGCGTATATACCATATTGAAATGCATTTTTGTTTCTCTTGTACCGGATGACGACTGTGCGGGGTTACTCCTGCCCGAGCGTATTACATAAAAACAACATTTCTGTAATAACCTCTTATAACTTCGTTTGGTAGTTTCAAAATGGACCTCCATGACATGTAATTGGCGAGTCCTGACAGAAAGTGCAGTCTGTGTTTGGCAAAGTGCCGATACATCTCTATAATATTTATCATTCTCGCGAAACGGGGACGCAGGTGGGAACAATGGCAGGACGGTACTCGGCATGACGACATAAAGGCTAAGTTAGGAATGAACTCGATGGGCGAAATTTTGCGTATATTGGAGTACGATTCCAGTGTATGGGAACCTTCCCCAAGATTATTTGATTCGAGAACGGGAAAGAAAGAGCGAGTTGGCCGTGCGGTTAGGGTCAATACAGCTGTGACCTTGCATTCGGGAGATAGTGGGTTCGAATACCACTGTCGGCACCCGTAAATATGGTTTCCCATTTTCAGATCAGACAGTACCTTAATTAAGACGACGGCCGCTTCCTTCCCTTTCCGATCCCTCCGTTGCCGAAACTTTCGATGTCTTAGACCGACGTTAAACAAGCAAAAACCGGAAAGGATCTAAACGAACTGCACTGTCTTTCTTTCTTTCTTTTTTTTGTTTTTTTGTTTTTTGTTTGTGATTTCCAACAAAAGAGTAGTGTTGGGCAATTGTAGCAAACTTTAGGCTGGAAACACTTGGGAGAAAGGAGACGAGCTGCTCGACTAAGCGGTATGTTCTGAGCTGTCAGTAGAGAGACGGCGTGGAATGACATTAGTAGGCGAATAAGTGTGAATGGAGTTTTTCAAAGTAAGAAATATCATAATATGAAGATAAATTGGAAATGCAAGAGGACAAACTGAGTCAAATATTACTTTATAGGCAGAGGAGTTAGGAAGTGAAAAAATTTACGAAGGGAGATGTTGGATATATTCTGAGTATCTTTAAAAACTGTTGATACGGAATCTTCCGCCTGGACGACAGGTCAGTGGTGATTGACTGAATGACTGGCTGATTGATTGATTGATTGATCGGTTGATTGATTGATTGATTGATTGATTGATTGATTGATTGATTGATTGATTGATTGATTGATTGATTGATTGATTGATTGATTGATAAAACAGGCTTTGGTGGTGGAGTTATGTGAGACGAATGGAGGAAGATAATAGACTGCGCCGAAGACTGTAAAAGAGGTAGAGGGAGATGAAGGCGATAATGGTTAGACGATGTTTTATTTATTTATTTATTTACGCTTTAATCTGCCCAGACCCATGTCCTATATCTTCTAGATCCAGCCTGGCTTTCACAATATGCATGATGTTTCTTAAGCCGTCCTTTATTCAAAATATAATTTTGTGGAGGCGCTTATTTAATTCACAGAAGCTTGCAGACTGAATGCCGAAAGGTGTAAGACCTATGAGATTTTTATCTGTACTTTGGTCAGATTGTTATTTGATGTCGGTCATGTCCAGAATGAGAAGGAAATGCAATACTTAACTTTTTTTACAATATATTTTAATTCACACCGACACAGATAGGTCTTATGATGCGACCCTAACCGTACGGTCAACTCACTAAGTCAATATTTAAATCTCCGTCAAGTCTGTCTATGTCTATTCACAACGAAACGGATGAATATAACGTAATAAAAGTCGGTATTTAACGTCTGGGGATAAGGTACTACAATATAGGCTATGAAAATTATTCGCGCTGAGTGAAATAGTAGTTTAGAGAAAGGCCTTAAAATTAATTCCCAAATACAAAGGGTACCTAAGCATTTGCAACAAACGTCCGGGATTTCTGGTATTAAAAGAAGAAAAAATGGTCTCTACGAAATTTATGACCTGCATTGTGTCGTTACTGAGTTAGAGGAGGAACACTGACCACATCACTTATGTTCTGACATTGGACTGTTGAACAGCTGTACAGGTGTTACCAATACGCTGTTCCATGTCGTTTGTTAGCTCTCATCATCACATGGTTATTTATTACAACTAGATATTTATATGCTCCATGTTAAGAAAACAGTATTGCTCTTATGACAACAGGGTTGCCATATCGATTGGCTCTGCTCAACACCATCACAGGAAAACGGCGGCACATAAATTGATGAACTTCAGTATTTAAGTTCAAGACACAAAGCGGAATAAACTAAGCTAAAAATTATTTTTATGAACTAAACGGGACGGGGGTTTACAGGGACTATTTTTGGTTTGTTCAGAATCGGAGGTAAACTACGGCTCATAAAGAACGTCAGCATTGAAGTATAAGGCAAATTGGGGAGAAAATAGAAAAATAATGTTTTATGGGCTAGAGGGGGTGAGGGATGCATTTAATTGTATTTTTTTAAAAATCTCTTGGCAATAAATGCTAGAAAACCAACGCAAGAAATTTTACTGTAGATGGCTCTACAAAAGATCGCAGTATTAACGTTAAAGAAAGAAATCACACACGCGGGCTTTTCGCATTATTCTCACTCAACACAAGACGAATACGCACGGATTTAAAGCCTAAATACACACACGCAAAAAATAAATACTGTAGATAACTTCACTACAGAAGTGATTGTACCAGAGCAACGCAAAAGAAGGAAGGCAACGAAGCGGTGGCTGTTCGCACCATTGTGCTTTCTCCCTACAAATGTATTTATAAAAAAGGAAATGTTATTGTACCGGGTGGTACACCTCCACGCCGCTAATTTAAATGCGCGCCAGTTAAAACTCCTCTGCTGGAGGAAGTCTGAACTTTATTGACGGTATTAATTTTCTACCTTCTCAGAAGATGTCACTACCTGTAAATTTTGGAGTTTTAGAACTGTGTCACTTTTGATGTGTTTTTGTTTCGCTTGAAGTAAGAAGTGTGAACTTTCTCTTCTAGAGGACACTACTGAAGATCTACAATAGTGCAACCTAGTGCGGAGTCAAAGAACTATTTTTTTGGAGAAAATTTAATTTCAAGAGTTTGTTCTTTGTTAAATTTCTTTCTGTCATTGTTTAAGTTGGCAATATTTACCCCTTTCTTCCCCTTGTTATGAATGTATCCAATCCCGAATTTCTTCTATTAATTTCTGACCAATCTGGTGTATCTTCCCCCAACTTGAATCTGTTGCGGGGTCCTACCCAATAAAGAGTTTGTGGGAGGGTGTTTTCTTTCCCCTAACGCCTAGAACCTTCCGCGAGAGGATATAAACTGCTGATTTTCGGGTCTCCGGGCCACTTGTGTTCCATCTTTCAGTGTGTTAAGTACATAGCAGGGGGCGGGAAGCGCCTCTTTCTTCGGCAGCGGTCAACAACAAGGTAATGGCCGATTAATAACTTCTTTCTTTGCTAGCTCAGCAGTTTAACTTTCGGGGCGGGTTCTAAGCGTTCAACCATGTAACCTTTTCCTAAAATGTAACTACTCTTTTCATATATTCTCTTTTAAAACGACATATCGGGATAGAGAGTGCTTAACCCTCTCGAGCTCCCACTCACATCGTCCTGAGGTGAACTTATTTTTCTCAACCAATTCTTCCGTAATGTAATGTAAATTGCTATTAAGTCACCTCTGTAGTATGGGATTAGCCCTTGTATTAACGGCCTAGTGCCAAGTAGGTCTTAAGCAAAGTGTATTAGGAGTGCAAGTTCGCCTCCTCTCAAATTGTATTTTAGAGGTCATGTATTAATCTTCTTGTTATTTAACAGACCTCAGTAGGTTGGGTATTTTGCCCCTGTGTATATGTCCTTTGAGGACGGCTTAAAGGTGGAGTTCGGAGTGGCCTATGATAGGCTTGTATTTTAGGGGGAAGTTGCCCTTTTTGAAAATTGTGTTTCTGCCTCAAGGAGGCTTTTGGATGTAATTGGAAGCAGATGTTTCTGGCAGGTTTGGGGGTTTCGGCCCCTTTGTTGTATGGTGTTCATTGTAAGGTTGGGCTCATTGCTCAAGAATTATGTTTCTGACTTTTGAAGCCCCAAATGGGGTACCTATGTAAATGTATTTGTCAATCGTGTTTCGGCTACTAAGTACCTGTTCTATTTGTTGTTACCTAATTTTGAAAAGAAAATATAACCTTGTTAAATTTTAAAATTAATTTCACTTTAGTAGCTTGAGACCCATTCACCACCCAGCACCTTCTTTCATGCATAACTACCACCAAAACACGGTAACAAGTGGTAGCAGAGCGTGGTTGAATGGGTCTCAATTTAGCCCCTTTTGACGGCTACACATTGTTTTGATCCGAACTCTAACCATTTTCTCAGTTGCTGGAATTTTTTGACCTTTTCTAAATTGGTCTGTCATCATGCCCGGCCCTCGCGATGTTCTCCTTCTTAACTATTTGCGCAAGGAGGAGTTGATCTATGAATTAACTATCAGAAATGTGCAATCTGGAGGCACGGTTGCAATAGACACTAACAAGCTTAGAGAGTCCCTTGATTTGCCCATTTCCATCCCCAATTTGGGAGAGAAAGAAATTGACGACTCTCTTTCCACGATCACGGAGAATATTACTGGGCTAGCTTCTGTAGTTAGTTTTTTTGATGAAAATGATCCGTCTCCTAATCAAATTAAGCGTGTGCAAGGCAGGCTATATCATTTTTCGAATAGGGTTAATGATCTGTTGTCTCTAAAACTGAATGACGTTCAGAGGAAGGAAGCTAGTACGCTCCTGGAAAATATTTCCGAATTATCTAGTAAGGTCACTCAATTGTTAACTGGGGAAGTTCCTCCCAAATCTGATCTGCCCACCTTAGTGAATGTAGGTAGCGAGGAAGAACCTGCTAAGGGAGAAGTAAATAGGAAAACCATCGCTGCTCAAACTATCTCTGCCCCATTGGACAACGAGTCTGAACGCCGTGCATCGCTGAGTAACTTCCGTTCTGAATTAACTTCTTTGCCATTGAAACCTTTACCTACTATGTCACCCGGGTTTAGTAGCTTGCCTCATCCATTGGCAATGTTGCTCAGAGGTATTTCTAAGTTTTCCGTTAATACCACCAGTGACGTAATTTCATTTTTAAGATTTCTAGTGGAATTTCAGGATCATGCCCTTGTTTTTTCTCTTTCTCCATGTCAAATCTTGCAAATTATCTATCCGTATGCTATTGGTATTCTCTCTGACAAAATAGTTAGAGCCATTGCCGAGCAATCTTCTATTGAGGATTTCCATGCCCATTTGCTAGCTAACTTCATCCCGGCTAGGGCCAGGTCCTCCCTTATTCAGAAGTACTATTATCGTGTACAGCGCTTGGATGAAAACTTGGCTGATTTCATACAGGACATTAAGTTTTATACTAGGGTGTTTGCCCTTCATTTTCCTGAAGATCAGATTGTACAGGCTATTGTAGAGGGAATTTCACCCCCCTATAGGTCATATTTGTGTTTCGCGGCGTGCCCGCAAACCTTCTCTGAACTTGAAGCATTGGCCGTCTCAGCGGAAGGAGTTAGATACGCCGATTCTTTGCGTGTCGCGAAAGAACCCCCGCCTTCCTTTAGTAACACTCGGCCTCCACCTCGCCGACCAGTCAATCCCCGTAAATGTTATGCTTGCGGGTCACCTGACCATCTGCGCAACAAGTGTCCGCTGATCAAGTCAAGTGGGACAAGGAATGGAGCCGGGTCATCACAAGGCTGTTTTAAATGTGGGGCTTTCTCACATATTGCCAAGAATTGTCCCAACTCAAATAGCACCCCCTCCTGCTCAACTTCTGGTGCAAATTCCACCTATGCCAATAATCAAAAGTGACTAGTGGCTGCGGCTGAGTCAACTAATTCTGCTTCCCTAGGCTCAGCCCCTGGCAAAAAGGTCGAGAATTCAGGGAACGATAAGTCTTCGAATACATCTTTTGAATGCCCCAAAGAGTGTCTTAGGATTGCGGCGGATACCCCCGCACCTGTTCCTTTTCTTAAGATTGAGTTAAATAACGAGCCTATAACAGCTCTCTTAGATTCAGGCAGTGTTTGTTCGATTATTTCGGCTGAATGGTATTCTAAATTGAAACCGGTCTGTAAACTTCCTGACTATGTCTCTTCTCCTGTTCAATACGTTTCGGCTAATTCATCTCCATTAGAAATTCTAGGTTCCTTACTGGTCAAGATTCGTATTTTTAAGTTTACATGGAAAATTAAATTGTTTGTGGCCAAGCAATTGTCTTGCCCCATTATATTGGGAGCTGACTTTATTTCTCACACTGGTCTTGTGCTCGATCTCCAGTCTAGGTCGTGCACATTCAAATTTGCTTCTAGTTGTAAAATACCACTATTAAAGTGTAATTCTGTGTCATGTTCTTCTATTTCGCCTACCCAGGATGAGATGTTGTTAGACCTTAGACATCTACCTGAGGAGCAGGCTGATAGTATTCGCAAACTGTGTCAGTCGTTTCCCGAGGTGTTCTCTGATACTCTTGGTGTTACTGACCTTATTGAATACAAAATTGAGGTCACGGATTCGATTCCTGTTCGTTTTCCACCGTATAGGCTATCTCCACCTAAAATGAAGGCTCTGAAAGAAATTATCGATCAGATGTTGAAGGATGGTATTATTAGGCCCTCTAAGTCGGCGTATTCATCGCCTATTTTTCTAGTCCCGAAACCCCAAGGAGGCTTCAGGCCTGTCATTGATTACAGGGCTCTCAATCGGAAGGTGGTGTTGCAATCTGTGCCCCTTCCTGACCTTCATTCTTGCTTTTCATGGTTTCGTAAGGCCAAGTTCTTCACTATCTTGGACTTGAATCAGGCCTATAATCAAATTCCCCTTGCCGAAGAGTCTAAACACCTTACAGCGTTTGCCACGGACTGGAATTTATATGAATACAACCGCGTGCCTTTCGGGCTCCCCACGGGGGCAGCTGTGCTCACTAGGCTACTAGATAGGGTCTTCTCCGACATCAAATTCGAGTACTTATATCACTATTTAGATGATGTCGTCGTATTTTCAGAGACTTTTGAAGAACATCTAGATCATTTGCGAGAAGTTCTCGATCGCCTTCGTAAGGCTGGGTTAACTGTTAAGTTGTCCAAGGTTGCCTTTGCTAAGCCCTCTATGTCATTCCTAGGGCATATTGTGTCACCCGATGGTGTAGCAGTCGATCATTCTAGAACACAGGCCATCCGTGATTTTAAACCTCCCAAGGACATTAAAGGTATCGCCAGGTTCATTGGTATGGTGAATTTCTTCAGAAAGTTCATTCCTAACTTCGCTAATAGAGCGGCGCCCTTAAACCTTCTTCGTAGGAAAGGCATCAAATTCGAGTGGGGACCTTCTCAACAAGCCGCTTTTGAAGATCTTAAATTAGCTCTCTGTAATGCCCCTGTCCTTGCTATGCCTGATTTCTCAAAGAAATTCATCGTCCAAACGGACGAGTCATCGTCAGCTGTAGCTGCAGTCCTTCTTCAAGAGACTGAACTAGGGAGGCGACCCATCGCCTATGCATCTAGGACTCTATCGGCTCAAGAAGCCAAGTATTCCATCTATGAGCTCGAAGGGTTGGCAGTCTTATTTGCCTTAGAAAAGTTCCGTCTCTATTTGGAACATGTCAAATTCGACCTGGAAACAGATAATCAAGCCCTAAGCTGGGTCTTAGGTAGGCCGCGTCATACTGGTCGTATAGCCCGCTGGGCTATTCGTATTTCCGCCTTCCAGTTTGATGTTAGACATATCAGAGGTACCGAAAATGTTGTTGCTGATGGACTCAGCCGTATGTTTCATAACGACGTCGAGACCCACGAACCGGTCGATAGTTCATCACCTTCCGAGTCCATACTATCTGGTGTTAATGCCATCTTAACAGATGCTCCCATGCTTTTTAGGGATATTGAGAAATACCAACGTGAAGATCCGACGCTGGCTCCGATAATGGAAACCCTTTCTTCTGGGGAACATGTTGTCCCTTATGTTCTGAGGAATGGTGTTTTATGTTGCCCTTCGAGGCATGACAAGATGATGAAAGTTGTCGTTCCAGCTGTTCTGGTACCTATGATCTTCAAGTATTATCATGAGACCCCACTAGGAGGGCATCTGGGTATCTTTAAAACTCGTGAAAAGATTCGTGAAATGTTCATCTGGAAAGGTATGGACGGTGAAATCCGTGAACTTGTAAAAGCTTGTAAATCTTGTTTGCTCAGTAAACCCACCATGTCCACCAAGGTAGGCCTTTTGTCTTCGCATCAAGCGTCGCGCCCCATGGAACGTCTGTATATTGATTATGTAGGACCCTTCCCCCAGTCAAAGGGGAATGCCAACAAGTTCATCTTTGTATGCGTAGATGGTTTTACAAGATTTTCGTGGTTATTTCCGACTAAGCTGGCTACCGCTCAGTCTACCATTACCTGCTTAAATTCTATTTTTGCTTCTTTTGGTCCGTGTCAATATATTGTATCTGATAATGCTAAGGCTTTTACATCTAATTTATTTCGTAAATTCTGTTTTGACTTATCTATCTCTCATGTAACTACTTCTGCTTATTACCCTCAACCATCTCTGGCTGAACGGGTTAACCGTAATCTCAGGTCCGCACTTATTGCCTATCATCATGAAGATCATTCCAGGTGGGACACGTCCCTGCATTGGATAGCTTTTGCTTTGAATTCGGCGGTTCATGAATCTCACAAGTTTACTCCAGCTTCTTTGATGTTCAAGTTTGTTCCCAACTCGCCGCTCTCTAACCTCTGGTCTCTGAATGACATTCTACCCGAGACAATAGATCCGGATAACATTAAAGATCTTTGGAAGAAGGCTAAAGCTAATCTTAAAGTATCTCATGAAAAGGTTAGGGAAAGGTATGATCGTGGACGGAGACCCACCCCTTTAAAGGTAGGTGACCAAGTAATGGTCAAAAATTTTGTTCCCGCGGGCAAGCTTGCCCCCAGATTTCATGGGCCTTGTATAATTCTCGATTTCCTCACCCCGGTTACGTTGTTATTAAGCAATCCAGCCACCGAGAGGATATTTAGGGTTCACCTGTCACAGGTGAAACCAGTGTAAATTTTGTGTCAACTTGCTTCATATAATTTGAAAGGAATATGAAGGTTATATTTTTTTTTTGAGTTCAACTTTTAAGGCTTTCTGCCCCTTCTATAATATTTTGTCTTATATGTAAGCCTCTTGTAAAACCTTCCCCGATCCGTTAAACTGCCATTCTGTCCTTGCCTCGGCCATTACCACGCTCCCGTCTCCTGCTCCACCTTACACAGTGGCTTAACTTATGCCATGGATATTTGCACGCCGCTGGCCCCTCAACCTCTCCACAAGCCTGTACCCTCAAAGAAGATGATATTCCAACACAATTCTGCCGCCAAGCTTTAATGTTTCAGTGCCCCCGCAGCCGCGCGACGCCGTGCAGCTACTGGAGCAGAGGACGGGCCCCCTCGGCCCCAGCGAGGACGACGTGTGCACGGCGAGCCGGAGCTCTCCTCCCGGCCAAGGCTGATGTGCGGCGCACGACCTGCTACTTGCCCGCAGCCTGTATATGTTCACCGCGGGCGCGGCGTGCTTCAACACCTCTGCTCCCCTCATAGTGCGGGCGAGCGGTATCTCAGGGTACTTGAGGGGTCCGAGCGGCCCCCTTTGGACGCAAGCTGCAACGGCCGGTCTGGCCATCCAACTTAGCCTACATCAACTACATGGACAGTCACTATAAGAGATGACTACACTTGGGAATTCAACAACAAATTTGGTGGACATTGCAAAATTTTTCATCACCTTTTAAAAGATTATCTTCAGAAATTCGCCTTCTACAAACATAAATACCTTACGTTACCAATTACAACAAAAATTTTGGAACTGAATTAAGAAATTTCTCAAATACTTCTGCAATTTATTTTAATATCAACATCAAAACTTGGACCTTATTTTCAAACAAAAGTTTATGTTCTTCTGTGTTACCCCTTGGAGGAACTTTTGGGGGGGGAGGTCTGTACCGGGTGGTACACCTCCACGCCGCTAATTTAAATGCGCGCCAGTTAAAACTCCTCTGCTGGAGGAAGTCTGAACTTTATTGACGGTATTAATTTTCTACCTTCTCAGAAGATGTCACTACCTGTAAATTTTGGAGTTTTAGAACTGTGTCACTTTTGATGTGTTTTTGTTTCGCTTGAAGTAAGAAGTGTGAACTTTCTCTTCTAGAGGACACTACTGAAGATCTACAATAGTGCAACCTAGTGCGGAGTCAAAGAACTATTTTTTTGGAGAAAATTTAATTTCAAGAGTTTGTTCTTTGTTAAATTTCTTTCTGTCATTGTTTAAGTTGGCAATATTTACCCCTTTCTTCCCCTTGTTATGAATGTATCCAATCCCGAATTTCTTCTATTAATTTCTGACCAATCTGGTGTATCTTCCCCCAACTTGAATCTGTTGCGGGGTCCTACCCAATAAAGAGTTTGTGGGAGGGTGTTTTCTTTCCCCTAACGCCTAGAACCTTCCGCGAGAGGATATAAACTGCTGATTTTCGGGTCTCCGGGCCACTTGTGTTCCATCTTTCAGTGTGTTAAGTACATAGCAGGGGGCGGGAAGCGCCTCTTTCTTCGGCAGCGGTCAACAACAAGGTAATGGCCGATTAATAACTTCTTTCTTTGCTAGCTCAGCAGTTTAACTTTCGGGGCGGGTTCTAAGCGTTCAACCATGTAACCTTTTCCTAAAATGTAACTACTCTTTTCATATATTCTCTTTTAAAACGACATATCGGGATAGAGAGTGCTTAACCCTCTCGAGCTCCCACTCACATCGTCCTGAGGTGAACTTATTTTTCTCAACCAATTCTTCCGTAATGTAATGTAAATTGCTATTAAGTCACCTCTGTAGTATGGGATTAGCCCTTGTATTAACGGCCTAGTGCCAAGTAGGTCTTAAGCAAAGTGTATTAGGAGTGCAAGTTCGCCTCCTCTCAAATTGTATTTTAGAGGTCATGTATTAATCTTCTTGTTATTTAACAGACCTCAGTAGGTTGGGTATTTTGCCCCTGTGTATATGTCCTTTGAGGACGGCTTAAAGGTGGAGTTCGGAGTGGCCTATGATAGGCTTGTATTTTAGGGGGAAGTTGCCCTTTTTGAAAATTGTGTTTCTGCCTCAAGGAGGCTTTTGGATGTAATTGGAAGCAGATGTTTCTGGCAGGTTTGGGGGTTTTCGGCCCCTTTGTTGTATGGTGTTCATTGTAAGGTTGGGCTCATTGCTCAAGAATTATGTTTCTGACTTTTGAAGCCCCAAATGGGGTACCTATGTAAATGTATTTGTCAATCGTGTTTCGGCTACTAAGTACCTGTTCTATTTGTTGTTACCTAATTTTGAAAAGAAAATATAACCTTGTTAAATTTTAAAATTAATTTCACTTTAGTAGCTTGAGACCCATTCACCACCCAGCACCTTCTTTCATGCATAACTACCACCAAAACACGGTAACAGTTATTTTAATAACACATGGGCAAAACGCCTAATCCGATTTATCCAACTTTCTCAATACATTACAAATTATAGTAGGATATCCCTTAAAACACGGAATTATGGTTATCTCAGATGGGGTGTGTTCACTCCTTGTGCTGTAGGTCCGTAAGAGCAATACTGTTTTCTTAACGTGGAATGAGCTATAGTAAATTTCAGTGCCGTTAACGGCGAGACTTAATGTTTACAGTGCAATATGCCTTCTATTATGTGCTGGAACAAATTCGTAACTTTTATTGATCTGTTGATAAACTTAACCACGGTAGGTTGTTTGAACCGTATTGACTTGTCTGTATCTATTACAGAACTATTTAAGGTAGTCTTACTTGAGTCCGCCTTCTCAATACACCTTATAATGAAAGAAAACAATTTATTTTACCATACATGTTTCGGGAAGTCATCCATTCCCTCCCTTCGTCAGTGGTCAGTTCAAAGAATAAAAGAATATACCACTATCTTTTGTTTTCACATTTTAAAGAAGTATTGTGTCCTAATTCACCATATCAATGAATAGAGAAAACTAATGAAATATTATGAAAATAATCAATGCATACAATGTTGTTGAAATGAATGAGAATACTAATATAAGTTTAAGATCTTCAAGTTTTTCTTCTTTTTGTTCCTTAAATGATCATATGCTAGTCTATACAGTGGGTTATCTTCCGCACTTCTCTCATTTACATTTGATTCAAAATTTTTTTTTGTGCAAGATACATTTCTAAACTTTCCAAAACAGTAATTAATTTTCCCTTTTTGGCCGAATGTATTAATTTCATGTCATTAGAAATGCCTGTAAATTTTTGATTCTTTTCAACGATATGTTCCCCCATTGCCGAATATCTTTTATGTTTGACTGCATTAACATAGCCAAACTTCTTCCAGACTGTCCTATGTATCGTTGTTTACATGTTTGGCATGTTAATTTGTAAATTCCTGATTTATTAAATATACATTTACTCTCTATCTTATCTGAATTGAAAATTATCTTATTATCCGTTTTGTATGCGACATTGATGTTCTTTTTTCCTGAAAATTTTAGCCAGTTGATAAGATTGCTTATTTCGAAAAGTTAGAACTGCAGATTTCTTTTTTCTCCTTTCGCTCTTTAATTAAAGTGGTTTTTGGTTCATTTTTTATTATATTTAACATTCTATCAATACATTTTCTGGAATATCAGTTGCTACGAGAAATTTGGGGGATTATATTTTTCTCTCTACGGTACTATAATTCTTTCTAGACATAGGTATGTTCATAGCTCTATTAATTAAACTGTAAAATGTTGCCTTGTTATGTTGATCTGGATGATTGGAGTCGTTTCTGAAAGAATCTGTTTGAGTAGCTTTTCTGAAAATTTGAAACTTGAAATGATAAGGATTTCTAGTAATGTTAAATTTAAAGTCCTATCATTTTCAGATTCCGTCATAAAATGCACTTCTTTATCCAAAGTATTTAAATACTCTAATATACCATCAAGTTTAACCTTTTGTTCATCGATAATGACAAATAGATCATCGACGTATCTCAACCATGTAATCAATCCATCTATTTTATCCACTATTTTATTTTATTCCATGTAATCCATGAATATGTATGTTTGCTAAAATACCTAAACCCGGCTGTTTGTAAATTTTGTTGTAAAAACGAAATAGTTATTTTCCAAAGTAAATTCTAGTAATGTTAAAAATTCTTCAATTTCCACCTTACTTGCATTAAATTCTTTCTTACTATTTTTATAGTGTCTACGATAGGAATGTTGGGGTACATATCTGTGATATCCAAACTGTGTATCGTGTAGTAGTGTGTTAGCTCTTAGCTGTTAGCTGTTAGATCTTAAATTTATATAAGTATTCTCATTCATTTCAACATAATTTTATGTATTGATCATTTTCATAATATTTCATTAGTTTTCTCTATTCACTGATATGGTGAATTAGGACGCAATACTTCCTTAAAATGTAAAAGCAAAAGATAGTGTTATATTGTTTTATTCTTTGAACTGACCACTGATGTATGGTAAAATAAATAGTTTTCTTTCATTATAAGGTGTATTGAGAAGGCGGACTCATGTAAAACTATTTTAAATAGTTCTGTAATAGATTTGTATTGATCTGTCTCAGTCTTTGACCATATGAAAGTGACTGAGGTATCACTGTTATGAACGTTGCTCATGGGATCGGTTGGTGCCTACATTTCAGTGCTTCAGGTTCGATGGGGAAAGCAACGGGGAAACTCCATCACTCCTGTTTTCCTCAGAACATCTCTTCGGTATCACCTAGGCTACTTATTACAACTGATGCTGAAGTTTCAACCAAATTTTCGAGTGGGCACTCAACTAACATATGGAAAACTTACCATTTCCTCAGCTACACAGAGACACATGTTTTCAGGCTTCCTCTCTTTACAGGACTAATACGTCCAACATCAACATCTTACAAAAACATATCTTTCCGTGTACCAAAATAGAGCCGTTCTTCCATCCATGTGACGTACAATGGTTGTCTGGTTACTGTGTCGGTTTTTTCTCCACGCTAACTTCAGATATGTCACCAGCCCAAAAACATAACCATGTTAATAAATTTCAGTTGTAACTTATTCAATTTTAATAATGGAGAGTGATGGAAGGCCATGACATTCATGGCACAGGGTTGTGAGCAATGAGAGGAATGTCAATGAACTCAGGTATCATCTCTCGATAAGAAAGCCATTGTTCGAGAAAGTACTGAACGTTCCCATATTTCTGATTGGCAAGGATTCCATCAGCAGAGTGTAGAATTCGATGAACCCAGTTGCAAGCACATTGGCAGACTCCAGCTACAACTTGGAGACTTCCTGAATATGCACATTTTTAATTGTAAGACTTATTTCTTGATACTGTGCCTGATTTTAATTAAATATTTCAAACCTTTACAATGAGGAACAATTATTACGTGATCGGTGACGAAATGGACGTTGAGGTGAGGAATGATCGGGGGCAAAACTACAATATTACGAATCATATGATTACGACGAAACGTCCCAGACCCACGATATAATGAAAATGTTCGCTCGACACGCAGTGTGGGGCACTGGAGCAACTGCTGAGTTTGCCAATCTCAAGCATCTGGTTGAGGCGCGCGCCTATCGATACGCCAGTTAGGAACTGTATTCGCGACGGGAATAAAACAAATGGTCAATAATAGGCTGGAAGGAACTAGATGCAAGATTCAAACGATCATGCCTCATTGAATACCCTTTACACAGACGCTGGTTCTGATTACTGATATCTGGATAAAATCCTCCCGACATATCGCGAAATGGGGTGCCAAAAGCGAAATATGTACCAATCGCTAATTACGACCATCTATCGTTGTATGGCGAATTTCATATTGATATTTTTAAGGATCTTTGCTGGTTAATAGTCTTGTTCAATATTATATTTGTTAACTTATATTCAAAAACATTCCTAAGGAATGACAGTGAAGGCAATGGGTTGTACTTACACACGTATACGCTGGAGAAAGGAATACACAAATTTTCCGTCCTCGGGTATTTTTCAGACACCGAGCATTTACGATCAGCGGTCGCTGAATAAGGAAGGGCGGAGTTGACTGTCATTAACACCAAGGTCGATGACTCTTCGTACTTAATTCCTTTTTTTTTTTTAATATTGCGAGATGTGAAGATGGGAGTTATAAAATTTTCCGTTTCAGTTTAAAAAATGTGTAAAACAATGTTTCAAGCGGTTTGATCTCAGAAACACGATTGCCGGGATCAGTCAAGGAGCACACTAATGAATCCAAAACATTTTGAAAATCAACCTAGGTTGTAGTAGGCCTGCTTACAAAATATATAGTGACAAATATTTTAAAAAAATGGTCTGTAGTAATAATACAGTATATTGTACATTGTATATTGTCATCACTTAAGTGTAATATTACAATCATATATTCTCTTTTGATCATATCGCATCTTTACTACAATGCAATGAGCCCCTAATACCAATTATAGATTTATGGCAGTGCGAAGTAATGATCATATTAATTTAATACTCAATTTACAAAATAATTACATTTCTCGTCATTTCCATAAATGCCCCCCAAGAAGAAATATCCAAATCTCCAACAATCTCCACTGACGTCCATATTAAAAAAAAATGCTGTCAGATTTCCAAATGGGAAAATCAAATGATCACAAATATGTCTCTCTGTCATCTCCTTCCATCAACGACTGCTAATTTGAGGTGACCACGAGCCATAAGACACCGTTGCAAGTAACATTGTCTGGCCATCCAACCATACCTTACATCACAGCCTGCACGGTTACTAGGTAACATTGTCTGGCCATCCAACCATACCTTACATCACAGCCTGCACGGTTACTAGGTAACATTGTCTTGGCCATCCAACCATACCTTACATCACAGCCTGCACGATTACTAGCTAACATTGTCTGGCCATCCATCCATACCTTACATCACAACCTGCACGGTTACTAGGTAACATTGTCTGAGCATCCATCCATACCTTACATCACAGCCTGCACGGTTACTAGGTAACATTGTCTGAGCATCCATCCATACCTTACATCACAGCCTGCACGGTTAGTAGGTAACATTGTCTGGCCATCCATCCATACCTTACATCACAGCCTGCACGGTTACTAGCTAACATTGTCCGGCCATCCATCCATACCTTACATCACAGCCTGCACGGTTACTAGGTAACATTGTCTGGCCATCCATCCATACCTTACATCACAGCCTGCACGGTTACTAGGTAACATTGTCTGAGCATCCATCCATACCTTAGATCACAGCCTGCTCAGCGGCTAGCTAACATTGTCCGGCCATCCATCCATACCTTACATCACAGCCTGCATGGTTACTAGGTAACATTGTCTGGCCATCCATCCATACCTTACATCACAGCCTGCTCAGCGGCTAGCTAACATTGTCCGGCCATCCATCCATACCTTACATCACAGCCTGCACGGTTACTAGGTAACATTGTCTGAGCATCCATCCATACCTTACATCACAGCCTGCTCAGCGGCTAGCTAACATTGTCTGGCCATCCATCCATATCTTACATCACAGCCTGCTCAGCGGCTAGCTAACATTGTCTGGCCATCCATCCATATCTTACATCACAGCCTGCTCAGCGGCTAGCTAACATTGTCTGGCCATCCATCCATACCTTACATCACAACCTGCACGGTTACTAGGTAACATTGTCTGAGCATCCATCCATACCTTACATCACAGCCTGCACGGTTGCTAGGTAACACTGTCTGGCCATCCAAAAATACCTTAGATCACAGCCTGCACGGTTACAGGTTACATTGTCTGACCATCCAACCATACCTTACATCACAGCCTGCACGGCTGCTAGGTAACATTGTCTGGCCATCCATCCATATCTTACATCACAGCCTGCTCAGCTGCTACCTAACATTGTCTGGCCATCCAACCCATCCAACCATACCTTACATCACAGCCTGCACGGTTACTAGGTAACATTGTCTGGCCATCCATCCATATCTTACATCACAGCCTGCTCAGCTGCTACCTAACATTGTCTGGCCATCCAACCACACCTTACATCACAGCCTGCACGGTTACTAGGTAAAATTGTCTCACGATCCATCCATACCTTACATCACAGCATAGACGGTTACTAGATACCACTTTCTGACCATCCATCCATACCTTACATCACAGTCTGCATGGTTGCTAGGTAACACTGTCTGGCCATCCAACCATACCTTACATCACAGTCTGCATGGTTGCTAGGTAACATTGTCTGGCCATCCATTCATATCTTACATCACAGCCTGCACGGTTACTAGGTAACATTTTCTGAGCATCCATCCATACCTTAGATCACAGCCTGCACGGTTACTAGGTAACATTGTCTGAGCATCCATCCATACCTTAGATCACAGCCTGCTCAGCGGCTAGCTAACATTGTCCGGCCATCCATCCATGCCTTATATCACAGCCCGCACGGTTGCTAGCTAACATTGTCTGGCCATCCATCCATACCTTACATCACAGCCTGCACGGTTACTAGGTAACATTGTCTGGCCATCCAACCCATCCATCCATACCTTACATCACAGCCTGCACGGTTGCTAGGTAACATTGTCTGGCCATCCATCCATACCTTACATCACAGCCTAGACGGGTGCTAGGTAACATTGTCTGACCATCCATCCATACCTTACATCAGAGCCTGTTGCTAGGTAACATTGTATGACCATCCATCCATACCTTACTTCATAGTCTGCACGGTTGCTAGGTAACATTGTCTGGCCATATTATTATTATTATTATTATTATTATTATTATTATTATTATTATTATTATTATTATTATTATTATTATTATTATTATCCACTAATTGTAGTTACAATTTAGGGATGGTGAATGGAGAAAGGCCATAGCCCCATATACACAAAAGTGCCTCCATCACCACTTAAAATTATAATATACAAATATACAATTACATTCTACATGGTGTTCTTATATACAGTTACCGTATTTACATAGGCATATTTACATAATACTCACAAGACCTGTTCAACATTCAAGTACTTCGACACACCCACACACACCTCACACACACCCACACCCACACCCACACCCACACCCACACCCACACCCACACCCACACCCACACCCACACCCACACCCACCCACCCACCCACCACACACACACACACACACACACACACACACACACACACACACACACACACACACACACACACACACACACACACACAGAGTCTCTCTCTCCCTCTCTCTAGAAACCCCACATATATTTTAGGTAGGCCGGCACACTCATACATCCATACCTTACATCACAGCCTGCACGGTTGCTAGGTAACATTGTCTGACCATCCGTCCATATCTTACATCACAGCCTGAACGGTTACTAGATACCATTTTCTGACCATCCATCCATACCTTACATCACAGCTTGCACTGTTACTAGGTAACATTGTCTGGCCATCCATCCATACCTTACATCACAGCCTGCACTGTTGCTAGGTAACATTGTCTGGCCATCCATCCATCCATCCATCCATCCATCCATCCATCCATCCATCCATCCATCCATCCATCCATCCATCCATCCATCCATCCATCCATCCATCCATCTCTTACATCACAGCCTGCACGGTTACTAGGCAACATTGTCTGACCATCCATACCTTACATCACAGCCTGCACGGTTGCTAGGTGACATTGTCTGACTATCCATCCATACCTTACATCACAGTCTGAACGGTTGCTAGGTGACATTGTCTGACCATTCATCCGTACCTTATATCACAGCCTGCACGGTTGCTAGGTGACATTGTCTGACTATCCATCCATACCTTACATCACAGTCTGAACGGTTGCTACGTGACATTGTCTGACCATCCATCCATACCTTACACCAGAGCCTGTTGCTAGGTAACATTGTCTGGCCATCCATCCATATCTTACATCACAGCCTGCACGGTTACTAGGTAACATTGTCTGGCCATCCATACATACCTGACATCACAGCCTGCACTGTTGCTAGCTAACATTGTCTGGCCATCCATACATACCTGACATCACAGCCTGCATTGTTGCTAGGTAACATTGTCTGGCCATCCATACATATCTGTTGCTATAGTTCAGTTATTATGAGTTTCGACTTGACGTTTGAGCACTGCCTTTTGGCGGAGGGTAAGTGAATTAATCAACAGCCAATCATAGGCAGCCAATCACTCCGATAGAGCGCGTTAGACTCCAGTTCCATTCAGCGGTGTTGTCGATTTGTTGTTTACTGTAACCACGTGCTATCAACTGTGTGTTGTATTGCGCTCAGTTCTTTTCGCGGTCTTTGTGTGTCTTTGTGCTAGGTTGTTGTTCGTTTGTATTTCGTAGTGTAGAGTTTATATTATTTGTGTAGTGTTTTTAATAGTGTAGCGCGTTATATTGTAGTGAATAGTGTGTAACAGGTGATCTAGTCTATATAGTAGTTTAGTTTAATATTTCGTTCGGTAGTAATATAATAGGTTAATTTTAGGCCCGTGTGTGAATTTGATATTCTGTCATGTCGACGCCTACGTCGAAGGATGAAGTTCCCAAGAGAAGAAAGCCTTCGGACGCGGTACTCCACTAAAGAGCCAGGTCCGGGAAATTGTTTGTAATGTTAGGGAGTCATTCTTGACAATGCACCAACAATGGCGGCTAGAAAGAATGAGCTGATTAAGTGGGAGGAAGAGCACAATATTTCGGTTCGCGATGACATGGGGAAGATGGATTTTATGCAAGTCTTGAAACAAAACAATCCCCAGTGCCCAGTTTATGTGTTTGATGAAATTGCCAGAAGGAACGGGCATAAAGTAGTTCACCTTCCACTATACTGTCCCCGTTAAAATTGGCTATATTGTGCATATTTTCAACAAGTGGAAATTAAAAGTTTTATTGTCTGCTTGGAACTGCAATGTGTCATTGGGGAAGTACTGGCGACCTAAGAACGAGTTTTTTCATCATTCAGAGGGGTGATACATGGCCCGGACAGTGCCAAGGTCGAAGCAAATCACGTGACTACCGCCGCACGCCCGCAACTCACATTCTGAATCTGGAATAGTCAATCAATCAATCAATACTGGTCTGTATTTAGGGCAGTCGCCCAGGTGGCAGATTCCCTATCTGTTGCTTTCCTAGCCTTTTCCGAAATGATTTCAAAGAAATTGGAAATGTATTGAACATCTCCCTTGGTAAGTTATTCCAATCCCTAACTCCCCTTCCTATAAATGAATATTTGCCCCAGTTCGTCCTCTTGAATTCCAACTTTATCTTCATATTGTGATCTTTCCTACATTTATAAACGCCATTCAAACTTATTCGTCTACCAATGTCATTCCACGCCATCTCTCCGCTGACAGCTCAGAACATACCACTTAGTCGAGCAGCTCTTCTTCTTTCTCTCAGTTCTTCCCAACCCAAACATTGCAACATTTTTGTAACGCTACTCTTTTGTCGGAAATCACTCAGAACAAATCGAGCTGCTTTTCTTTGGATTTTTTCCAGTTCTTGAATCAGGTAATCCTGGTGAGGGTCCCATACACTGGAACCATACTCTAGTTGGGGTCTTACCAGAGACTTATATGCACTCTCCTTTACATCCTTACTACAACCCCTAAACACCCTCATAACCATGTGCAGAGATCGGTACCCTTTATTTACAATCCCATTTATGTGATTACCCCAATGAAGGTCTTTCCTTATATTAACACCTAGATACTTACAATGATCCTCATAAGGAACTTTCACCCCATCAACGCAGTAATTAAAACTGAGAGGACTTTTCCTATTTGTGAAACTCACAACCTGACTTTTAAACCCGTTTATCAACATACTATTGCCTGCTGTCCATCTCACAACATTTTCGAGGTCACGTTGCAGTTGCTCACAATCTTGTAACTTATTTATCACTCTATAGAGAATAACATCATCCGCAAAAAGCCTTACCTCCGATTCCACTCCTTTACTCATATCATTTATATATATAAGAAAACATAAAGGTCCAATAATACTGCCTTGAGGAATTCCCCTCTTAATTATTACAGGGTCAGACAAAGCTTCACCTACTCTAACTCTCTGAGATCTATTTTCTAGAAATATAGCAACCCATTCAGTTACTCTTTTGTCAAGTCCAATTGCACTCATTTTTGCCAGTAGTCTCCCATGATCCACCCTATCAAATGCTTTAGACAGGTCAATCGCGATACAGTCCATTTGACCTCCAGAATCCAAGATATCTGCTATATCTTGCTGGAATCCTACAAGTTGAGCTTCAGTGGAATAACCTTTCCTAAAACCGAATTGCCTTCTATCGAACCAGTTATTAATTTCACAAACATGTCTAATATAATCAGAAAGAATGTCTTCCCAAAGCTTACATAGAATGCATGTCAAACTTACTGGCCTGTAATTTTCAGCTTTATGTTTATCACCCTTTCCTTTATACACAGGGGCTACTATAGCAACTCTCCATTCATCTGGTATAAGTCCTCCGACCAAACAATAATCAAATAGGTACTTCAGATATGGTACTATATCCCAACCCATTGTCTTTAGTATATCCCAAGAAATCTGATCAATTCCAGCCGCTTTTCTAGTTTTCAACTTTTGTATCTTATTGTAAATGTCATTGTTATCATATGTAAATTTTATTACTTCTTTGGCCTTAGTCTCCTCCTCTATCTCGACATTATCCTTGTAACCAACAATCTTTACATACTACTGACTGAATACTTCTGCCTTTTGAAGATCCTCACATACACACTCCCCTTGTTCATTAATTATTCCTGGAATGTCCTTCTTGGAACCTGTTTCTGCCTTAAAATACCTATACATGCCCTTCCATTTTTCACTAAAATTTGTATGACTACCAATTATGCTTGCTATCATGTTATCCTTAGCTGCCTTCTTTGCTAGATTCAATTTTCTAGTAAGTTCCTTCAATTTCTCCGTACTTCCACAGCCATTTCTAATTCTATTTCTTTCCAGTCTGCACCTTCTTCTTAGTATCTTTATTTCTCTATTATAATAAGGTGGGTCTTTACCATTCCTTACCACCCTTAAAGGTACAAACCTGTTTTCGCATTCCTCAACAATTTCTTTAAACCCATCCCAGAGTCTGTTTACATTTTTATTTACCGTTTTCCACCGATCATAATTACTTTTTAGAAACTGCCACATGCCTGCTTTATCAGCCATATGGTACTGCCTAACAGTCCTACATTTAAGACCTTCCTTTCTATCAAATTTATTTTTAACTATCACAAAAACAGCTTCATGATCACTAATACCATCTATTACTTCAGTTTCCCTATAGAGCTCATCTGCTTTTATCAGCACGTCATCCAGGATATTTTTCCCTCTGGTTGGTTCGATCACTTTCTGAATCAGCTGTCCTTCCCATAATAACTTATTTGCCATTTGTTGGTCATGCTTCCTGTCGTTCGCATTTCCTTCCCAACTGACATCTGGCAAATTCAGATCTCCTGCTACAATCACATTTCTTTCCATGTCATTTCCCACATAGCCTACTATCCTATCAAATAATTCCGAATCCGCGTCAGTGCTACCCTTTCCCGGTCTGTACACTCCAAATATATCAAGTTGCCTATTATCTTTAGAAATGAGCCTTACACCTAGAATTTCATGTGTCTCATCTTTAACTTTTTCGTAGCTTACACATTCTTCTTTCACCAGAATGAAAACTCCCCCTCCCACCTTTCCTATCCTATCTCTACGATACACACTCCAGTGCCGTGAGAAAATTTCTGCATCCGTTATATCATTTCTCAGCCATGATTCAACTCCTATTACAATATCTGGTAAATATATATCTATTACATTACTTAATTATATTCCTTTCTTTACAATACTTCTACAGTTCAACACTAACAATTTTATGTCATCCCTACTTGATTTCCAGTTCCCTGTTCCCTTATCACCGCTCCCTAGGCCATCCCGTTTCCCTGAATGTACCTCCCTATTACCCTTCCAAACAAATTTCCTAACTTATACGTACCACTGCGGTTTAAATGAAGGCCATCCGAGCGCAGATCCCCATCTCCTACCCACCCAATAGGATCTAGAAATTTCACTCCCAGTTTCCCACATACCCACTCCATAGTCTCATTTAAATCCCCAATCACCTTCCAGTCAGTATCCCTCCTACACAGTATTCCACTAATAACAATCTCCGCTTTCTTAAACTTCACCCGTGCTGCATTTACCAGATCCCACACATCTCTAACTATATTGGTACTTATATCGGCTTGCCTTACGTTGTTGGTACCAACGTGAAACACTACCACCTTCTCCTTCCCCTCCTCCCTCTCTTCTACTTTCCTCAAACTCTGCCTCAACCTAATTCCTGGATAATATTCTACCCTGCTTCCCTTTCCTCCACATACTTTCCTCACGTGTCTAACGATGGAATCCCCCATGACCAGAGCCTCAACCTACCCATCTCATTTGATCCCCTCCCCTCCTGGTCAGCCCTACCTTTCTTGATAGCTGCAGAAGCTACTTCCTCCCCGCTTTTCTCCTTCCCATGACTCCGTTCCACCTGTCTTTTCCTATCCTCTACTGTACATTTCCCTTTCCTACCTTTTCCCTTCCTCCTACTTCCACGGATCTCAGCAACAGTTCCCTGTCCCTCATCTTCCCTCTGTTTTTCTACCTGGAGTGACTCGTACCGACTTCGCACAGACACCTGTCCTGAATTCTGATCCTGAATAGAGCCCTTAGCCTGCAATCTCCTTCCCCTTAGAACATTAGACCACCTGTCTTCTACAACTCCTCCCTTTCCTTCCCCTCCCTCTTGTACACCTACTGTAACCTGTACATTGTTTCAGGGAGTCCTATCTTCCTTCCTGTCTTCTGTGAGAATCCTAATTATCTCCCTCAGTAGTATAATTGGATGGTTCGGGCGCCACCGCCACCGCAGGCTCCCAGAGGCCACCTCCACTACCACCACAGCCAGAGGCCTCCCAGATGCCTCCTCCACTACCACCACAGCCAGAGGCCTCCCAGAGGCCTCCTCCACCACCACCACACCCAGAGGCCTCCCAGAGGTCTCCTCCACCACCCGCGGAAAATTTGAATTTGCAAACAAAGCCACGTGCTTTTTGACAGCTATCATCGACAACAACGCATCGCTAACCTCAGTACTGCCATCTTGAAGGGCCTAAACCTCAGTGGTACCAACTTAACCTAACTAGCGCGAGATTTGAATTTCTAAACAAATCTACGTGTTTTTTGACAGCCACGTGCTTTTGACGGACAACAACTCATCGCTAACCTCAGTACTGCCATCTTGACGGGCTTAAACCTCATTAGTACCAACTTAACCTCACTAGCGCGAGATAAACAAATCCACGTGCTTTTTTGACAGATGTCATCCGCCATCCTTAAACTACACAGCACCGTGCTGCCATCTTAATCGCAGTAGCTGCAAATTCGTCACCTGCCATCGGCAGTGCTGCCATCTTGGCGGGCCTAAACCTTAGTGCTACCAACTTAACCTCACTAGCGTGAGATAAACAAATGCAGGTGCGTTTTTGACAGCTGTCATCCGCCATCTTTAAACTACAGAGCACTCGGCTGCCCTCTTTATCGCAGTAGCTGCAAATTCGTCACCTGTCATCCGCAGTGCTGCCATCTTAACGGGCCTAAACCTTAGTGCTACCAACTTAACATCACTAGCGTGAGATAAACAAATCCACGTGCTTTTTTGACAGCTGTCATCCGCCATCTTTAATCTATAGAGCACAGTGGTGCTCTCTTTAGCAACTTACCTTTGAAATGTGGTGGCGGATAATTTGAAAAATGCTTTTTGACAGTACCGTGCTGCCCTCTTTAGCTAGATACCTTTGAAATGTGGTGGCAGGCAATTCGACATGACAGCAGCCATCTTTAATCAAGAGAGCACCGTGCTGCCCTCTATGTGGTGGCGGCAATTTGAAAAATTCTACATGCTCCTGTTTGGAAACAAACTCACGCGCTTTTTTGACAGCCGTCATCCGCCATCTTTAATCAACAGAGCACAGTGCTGCCCTCTTTAGCTAGATACCTTTGAAATGTGGTGGCGGCAAATTCCACGTGCTCTTGTTTGGAAACAAAGCTTTGTGCTTTTTTTGACAGCTGACATCCGCCATCTTTAATCTATAGAGCACAGTGCTGCCCTCTTTAGCTACTTACCTTTGAAATGTAGTACGTCACAGCTGTCATCCGCAGTGCTGCCATCTTAACGGGCCTAAACCTTAGTGCTACCAACTTAACCTTACTAGCGCGAGATTTGAATCGGTAAACAAATCCACGTGCTTATTTGATAGCTGTCATCCACCATCTTTAATCCATAGAGCACAGTGGTGCCCTCTTTAGCTACTTACCTTTGAAATGTGGTGACGGCAATTTGAAAAATTCTATGTGCTCTTGTTTGGAAACAAAGCCACGTGCTTTTTGACAGCTGTCATCCACCATCTTTAATCAATAGAGCACTGTGCTGCTATCATGCGGGCAATTTCGTCAGCTGTCATCCGCCATCTTTAATCTACAGAGCACCGTGCTGCCCTCTATGTAGTAGCGGGCAATTTTAAAAGTTCTGTTAGCTGTCATCCGCCATCTTTAACCAAGAGAGCACCGTGCTGCCATCTTTAGCTAGATACCTTTGAAATGTGGTGGCGGCAATTTGAAAAATTCTATGTGCTCTTGTTTAGTAAACAAAGCCACGTGCTTTTTGACAGCTGTCTTCCACCATCTTTAATCAATAGAGCACTGTGCTGCTATCATGCGGGCAATTTCGTCAGCTGTCATCCGCCATCTTTAATCTACAGAGCAGAGTAGTGCCCTCTTTAGCTACTTACCTTTGAAAGGTGGTGGCGGATAATTTGAAAAATGGTTTCTGATAGCAGCCATCTTTAATCCAGAGAGCACCGTGCTGCCCTCTTTAGCTAGATACCTGTGGTGGCAGGCAATTCTACGTGACAGCAGCCATCTTTAATCAAGAGGGCACCGTGCTGCCCTCTTTGTGGCGGTGGCAAATTCCACGTGTTTTACAAACTCACGTGCTTTTTTCTGACAGCTGTCATCCGACATCTTGCATCACAAACCTCAGTGCTGCGCTCTTTAGCTAGTTACCTCTGAACTGTGGTGACGGCAATTTGAAAAATTCTATGTGCTCTTGTTTGGAAACAAAGCTACGTGCTTTTTGACAGCTGTCATCCACCATCTTTAATCAATAGAGCACTGTGCTGCTATCATGCGGGCAATTTCGTCAGCTGTCATCCGCCATCTTTAATCTACAGAGCACTGTGCTGCCCTCTATGTAGTAGCGGGCAATTTGAAAAGTTCTGTTAGCTGTCATCCGCCATCTTTAATCAAGAGAGCACCGTGCTGCCATCTTTAGCTAGATACCTTTGAAATATGGTGGCGGCAATTTGAAAAATTCTATGTGCTCTTGTTTAGTAAACAAAGCCACGTGCTTTTTTGACAGCTGTCATCCACCATTTTTTATCAATAGAGCACCGTGCTGCTCTCTGTAGTAGCGGGCAATTTGAAAAGTTCTGTTAGCTGTCATCCGCCATCTTTAATCAAGAGAGCACCGTGCTGCCATCTTTAGCTAGATACCTTTGAAATGTGGTGGCGGCAATTTGAAAAATTCCATGTGCTCTTGTTTAGTAAACAAACTCACGCGCTTTTTGTCAGCTGTCATCCGCCATCTTTAATCTATAGAGGTCAGTGCTACACTCTTTAGGTACATACCTTTGAAATATGGTGGCGGATAATTTAAAAAGAAAAATTCTACATCAGCCATCTCTCGACGCTAATTGCTCAAGATGGTGGCTATACATGACTCCTTAAAGGTGCTTATGCAAGATGGCCGCTATACATAGGTTCTTATGAGATGCCCTTGGGATGCTTGCGCAAGATGGCGGTTATACAAGGCTCCTTATGTTCCGATCACATGATAAAGTTAACGGCATAGAGTGCAGTTTTCGGTTCCAGCCTTGTTACGTTTCTTCTGTGATTTGCAAGTCTAAACATGCTTAATGACGTCATCATTGCAGCACGTGCTTACTCTAGCTATTCCGATGCAGGTTTAAACTTGTTCGATAGAGCTATGCCTTGACATAAGAGGAGGCCTTAACAGCTTATGAAAAAGCACGTCGATTTTTCAAATTACCCGCCACCACATTTCAAAGGTATGAGATTTAGTGCTGTAAAAATACCTGCACGATGCAAAGCTAGCTTTCTTCATCAGAGCAGCCACCATCTTGTGTAAGCACCCCTAGGCCGTATCATAAGCATCTGTGTATAGTCATCGTCTTGTCGCTGCTACCTCCCGCAAGCACCCCTAGGGCGTCTCATAAGAGCAGCAGTCATCTTGTGCAAGCGCTCTTAAGCTGTCTCATAAGAAGCCATGTATAGCCGCCATCTTGTAGAAATAGATAGCTGCCAATGCCAAAAGTCCTAAATAGGAATCGAACCGTTGATCTCATCATTAGACTATGTTTTTCTTATGCTATCATGTTCCTGATACTGCAAACCTAGGTATCAGGTAGAAATATTTTGTCCGTTTTCGAGATATTTAACATTTTGCATTTAAGCCCCAAATGTAATGAATCGAACCTGCACGGTACGTTATACTCTCTACCATAGCTAGACCTGATCATGTTACGAAGACTTGCTTCATTACAAGCTGAAACAGAGCTAATGCCAAAGGGCCTAAGTTAGAACCGAACCGTTGATCTCATCATTAAGCTATGTTTTTCTTATGATATCATGTTCCCCATACTGCGAACCGAGGTATTGGGTAGAAAAATTTTGTCCGTTTTGCTCTACGATGCACCGTTTTCGAGATATTTAACATTATGAATTTAAGCCCCAAATTTAATGAATCGAACTAGCACGACACGTTAGCCTCTAAGCTAGCTTTCTTCGTAAGAGCAGCAGCCATCTTGCGCAAGCACCCTTAAGGTGTCTCATAAGGAGTCGTGTATAGCCGCCATCTTGCGTCCGCCATCTTGCGGAAGCATCCTTAGGGCATCTCTAGCCATCTTGTGCAAGGACCCTTAAGCCGCCTCATAAGAGCAACCGCCATCTTGCGCAAGCATCTCTAGGGCGTCTCATAAGGAGCCTTGTATAACCGCCATCTTGCGCAAGCATCCCAAGGGCATCTCATAAGAACCTATGTATAGCGCCCATCTTGCATAAGCACCTTTAAGGAGTTACGTATAGCCACCATCTTGTGCAATTAGCGTCGAGGGATGGCTGCTGTAGAATTTTTCTTTTTAAATTATCCGCCACCATATTTCAAAGGTATGTACCTAAAGAGTGTAGCACTGACCTCTATAGATTAAAGATGGCGGATGACAGCTTACAAAAAGCGCGTGAGTTTGTTTACTAAACAAGAGCACGTGGAATTTTTCAATTTGCCGCCACCACATTTCAAAGGTATCTAGCTAAAGATGGCAGCACGGTGCTCTCTTGATTAAAGATGGCGGATGACAGCTAACAGAACTTTTCAGATTGCCCGCTACTACAGAGAGCAGCACGGTGCTCTGTAGATTAAAGATGGCGGATGACAGCTGACGAAATTGCCCGCATGATAGCAGCACAGTGCTCTATTCATTAAAGATGGTGGAAGACAGCTGTCAAAAAGCATGTGGCTTTGTTTACTAAACAAGCGCACATAGAATTTTTCAAATTGCCGCCACCACATTTCAAAGGTATCTAGCTAAAGATCTCAGCACGGTGCTCTCTTGATTAAAGATGGCGGATGACAGCTAACAGAACTTTTCAAATTGCCTGCTACTACATAGAGGGCAGCACGGTGCTCTGTAGATTAAAGATGGCGGATGACAGCTGACGAAATTGCCCGCATGATAGCAGCACAGTGCTCTATTGATTAAAGATGGTGGATGACAGCTGTCAAAAAGCACGTGGCTTTGTTTCCAAACAAGAGCACATAGAATTTTTCAAATTGCCGTCACCACATTTCAAAGGTAAGTAGCTAAAGAGGGCACCACTGTGCTCTATGGATTAAAGATGGTGGATGACAGCTGTCAAAAAAGCACGTGGATTTGTTTACCGATTCAAATCTCGCGCTAGTAATGTTAAGTTGGTAGCACTAAGGTTTAGGCCCGTTAAGATGGCAGCACTGCGGATGACAGCTGTGACGTACTACATTTCACAGGTAAGTAACTAAAGAGGGCAGCACTGTGCTCTATAGATTAAAGATGGCGGATGTCAGCTGTCAAAAAAAGCACATAGCTTTGTTTCCAAACAAGAGCACGTGGAATTTGCCGCCACCACATTTCAAAGGTATCTAGCTAAAGAGGGCAGCACTGTGCTCTGTTGATTAAAGATGGCGGAAGACGGCTGTCAATTAAGCGCGTGAGTTTGTTTCCAAACAAGAGCATGTAGAATTTTTCAAATTGCTGCCACCACATAGAGGGCAGCATGGTGCTCTCTTGATTAAAGATGGCTGCTGTCATGTCGAATTGCCTGCCACCACATTTCAAAGGTATCTAGCTAAAGAGGGCAGCACGGTGCTCTCTAGATTAAAGATGGCTGCTGTCAAAAAGCATTTTTCAAATTATCCGCCACCACATTTCAAAGGTAAGTTGCTAAAGAGAGCACCACTGTGCTCTATAGATTAAAGATGGCGGATGACAGCTGTCAAAAGAAGCACGTGGATTTGTTTATCTCGCGCTAGTGAGGTTAAGTTGGTAGCACTAAGGTTTAGGCCCGTTAAGGTGGCAGCACTGCGGATGACAGGTGACGAATTTGCAGCTACTGCGATAAAGAGGGCAGCACAGTGCTCTGTGGTTTAAGGATGGCGGATGACAGCTGTCGGAAAAGCACGTGGATTTGTTTACCTCGCGCTAGTGAGGTTAAGTTGGTACTAATGAGGTTTAGGCCCGTCCAGATGGCAGTACTGAAGTTGTCCGTCAAAAGCACGTGGCTGTCAAAAAACACGTGGATTTGTTTACAAATTCAAATCTCGCGCTAGTTAGGTTACGTTGGTACCACTGTGGTTTAGGCCCGTCAAGATGGCAGTACTGAGGTTAGCGATGCGTTGTTGTCGATGATAGCTGTCAAAAAGCACGTGGCTTTGTTTACAAATTCAAATTTCCCGCGGGTGGTGGAGGAGACCTCTGGGAGGCCTCTGGCTGTGGTGGTGGTGGAGGAGGCCTCTGGGAGGCCTCTGGCTGTGGTGGTGGTGGAGGAGGCATCTGGGAGGCCTCTGGCTGTGGTGGTGGTGGAGGTGGCCTCTGGGAGCCTGCGGTGGCGGTGGCCCCCGAATCATCCAATTATACTACTTCCCTCATACCTTCCAACTCCTCCCTCATACCCCTCAATGCCTCACCACACCCACAATAAGTACACTCGCGCTCCTTAGCCATTCTTTACGGGGGGAAAATTTTAAATTAAAAAAATTAAATAACTTATTTGCAAAAAAAATGAACGGAGGGATGTATTGTCTGGGATAGTACACAACAATAAGGTAATTAATATACGACTCCACTACAATACTACTTAGTCGTGCTCTATTTTTTTCATCCTACAACCCCTAACAGGATAAAAACTGCTGTTAATTACTGAATATCGAATGTAATACACAAGATGTATACAATTCCAAACTGCAATCAAGCCTATCCTAATTACAACAACAGTATTTTAGTAAGAGTTTCTACGGATACCTCTACTACACCAGTACTACACAAATATTTTACAATAATAAAATAATCACACGAAATTCTAATAGGATATTACTCGTATACTACTGTCGTATACTACTGTACAGTACACTACAGTAATTTTTAAACTACTTTCGGACGTATCCTAATTACGATACCGGTACCGTACCGTATGTCACTACTAAGCACATCAGAAATTAAATTTCAAGAACTACTGTACTCAAAGATTACCAACGAAGCTAAATGCTTAGACAAATTATTATTAGTATTACGGTCTAATAGATACACACGAAAAATAACACACGAATATAGCAGGCAAGATACGACACTATCTAAATGTACTGTATCTGTACTACAATGTATCTACACTACACTACACTGCGTTTGGTTAAATGCTTAAGTATCAAAAGGATTGCCGTACACGAAGAAAAACACGAATGTAACTGGCAAGATACTATCTAATATATTATACCTTATCTTCACTACAATTCTACTGAAATGTGGTTATGTGATTATTACAGCTGGTGGATTACTATTATTTTCCCTACTCCGCGGGACGGAGAAAGAAACAGTGTCCTTAATTAGGCCTACTGAAAAATACGAAGTTGTCTATAATAATTTCTCAAATATTTCTATGAAAACTACTACTACTCCAGGGACTTGAACTGCAATTACTGGGATATGTGAACTTTATTATTATTAGCTAACCGCTCATGAATAATGAAAGATCGAGGGAGCGAAATATAAATTACGGATACTAACTACCTACTCAGAAGTACAAATGAATGGAATACAAGGTCAGCTGATTTTTATTTATATTTACTTGACTACACTACACCCATTGTTCACGACTGTAGCCAACAATGCAATATTTGAATATGAGGAGTGTCAATAATCAATAACAATACAACGACTGTTTACTATTACCGTGTAATCTCTTTAACTTCTTTTTAAATGGAAGTTTACAGGCGTATCGTGTTTTTTAAGTAGTAAATTTTTACCTTCGCGATAGTTTGAACGTATATCTATACGAAATACCGGAGAAGTTGCTGCAGAAGTTACGGTACTATTCCTTATGATAATCTGCCTTTGTAAGTACAACCAACGAACCTACAGATATTTTTAAAGTTAATATTATTACCTAAAGTATTTCCTAAACCTAAATTCGAAACAAGGTACACCTAGCTAGCCTACTTAACCTAGAAAACGTAATTTACTGAAGACCAACTGAATTACTTGTTACAAAATTTAAATAGATATCACTACTCTCAATTTCTACCAACAAGCACTAAACACCACTATATAAACAGCACTAAATGAATCAGATATACACAAATTTAAGCTATTTCAATAGATTTTTCACTACTTTATCACTACAATAATGCAAGAGCTCTCTCAACAGCCAACCGTTCTCAAGCGCATCCAACAATGCAATGCAATAGTCTGAGCCAATTAAATGAGACCCATCAGACAATTATCGTTCTCGTTGAAGATCACACCTCCCAGGCCGATAAGATAAAAAGGCCTTGTTACGAGTAAATTGCTCTCTGAATATCCTTCGCTGTATATCTCTCTCACCCTGAATATTCTTCGCTGTGCTGCTATTCTGAACTCTAGACTTTGATGTGCGACGCTACGTTATCCGACCACGTGGAGAAATGATTTCCAGTTCAGTCGACGCCCGTTCTGCCAGAATTTAGCGAGGTAATTAGCGATTTCCTATGGAGTAAAACACGCATTAGGAACTAAGTTAAGTGTGACTGTGTAGACGAGTTATTAACGTTCGGCGTGTGCTTGTGCAAATACTTAATCTTGTCATCTCAGTTACAGCTTGTGACCGGAATTCTACAGAAGTCGTCTTAGAAGCTGAACACCTCAAGATGGACAATTCCACAACCACCTATAACACAACTTCATCGAGGGACAGCTGCTACAAAGCCTCCATGGAGCTGTAAAATGTGAGGCGTATCTGGTAACTGGAAGGAGACTGACCGGAGGAAAATGCTGGAATAATTGACTGTCGACGGGGACCGAACTCCATCTAAACTTGAGTACCTTTTAATTTACTTTATCTGTCTCACCTTTTGTACAACTAGAGGTCTTTCTTCTTTAAGTCGCAGGTCTATTAGTTTGTTGTAGTTAGAAACATTTCATTTTTCCACTTCATAAGGTGTCGCGGTAGACTAGGTACGTGTGAATGAAATTTTGAATCTGTTAGAGTAGACATGTAGGTTGTCTTTCAATGATTTCCCATGCTTAGGAGCTTAATATTTAAAAATCACTGACCACACGATAAATCTACTTCCCTTGTAATGTTGAAAGTTATTGGACTGAAATTTACGTGGACATTTTGATTGAATAGGGTCGAACCTAGTGTCTTTCAAGATCACTTGCTGTATTTATGATGAAGTCATCTAATTTTATGATATTCTACGAAGATCAGTGGATGTAATAATCACTTAAATAATAATAATATTGACTAAAGTTCGGGTAAAACAGAATTAAACGCTCGTGAGCCATAAATTTACAGTAGAGTCCTTATATGTGAGATTGAATGTGCTCTGTTCATGAAGGGTCTGGAATATGACCAATCCTGAGGGATATTTGTTGTATAATTGAGCGATTGATGATTTAATGATGATATTTGACTTATTCTTGTGTATTGGGAGCGCAAGACAGATTATAATATTGGAGTACGTGTTGCGAGTGTATTTCACAGGTAGGGAATAAATATAATACGATTAAGGCTCACGCTCGCGATAGTTTCAACCTGTAGCCCAAGCGATGGTAGTGCTTATGGATTTTACTAGAATCTTCCATTATCATTTCAAGAGTTAGATGAACTTACATTGATATGTGAAATGTGTTTCTACCAAGTGATACCCATGACTTCGATCACTAGTCACCATTAATGAAGAATAATTTCAGTACACAGATTATTTCTGCTAGATATAACGTGACCTGACCACTCGTAAAAATCATGAATAAACTTGCCAAAATAGGATTCGATGTAAATAATGTACATAAAATACGTGTTTCCTAGTGTGAATGTGTGTGTATATGTAAATACGTATATTTCTCTTGTATCATGTTGGTCCCATTTAATTTGATCTGGTCGTGCACTTGCTGCGACGCAGATTACATTCATCGTTGTGTGCTGCCTTAAGAAGTAACTTTCATGCCCTTAAGGGAAAATTTGATCAACTTAAGTCGAGGAAGACTAGAAAAGGGTTTATTTTTTCATTAGCGAGATTTAAAAGGAAAGGTCATCTCGTTATCTTACGAAGGCACTCGATTTGTAAATAAAATGTATTTAGCTAGCTCACACGTGGATAACGTAAATTTCTGACACATTTATAGTTGAACTTTGAAAGATTTTAAGATTAATTTGAATGGAAATGCAATACAAAGATCAGAAGTAGAAGTTCGTTAGCCGCGTGATCACTTTGAGTTATGGTGAAAATAAGTCATAATAATTAATTAGAAAATAATTGTTCTGGAATGCTAATGACGATCGTTAGGTAAATAATGCAGTGGAAAATTAATGAGAACGTGATCGTGTGACAGTGAAGCATAGGTTAATTAAATGATGAGAGATTAATAATAATAATCAGAATAATAATTAATTAATTTTGAGAATTTTGAAATCAATTTTCATTTTCTACTGAAGTTCATGTTGGTGTCGTTGACTAATATTAAATACTGTAAATGATAAATTTAGTTGAGTTCATCTTAAAACCACGTGTTGAGACTCTGAATTGGTAAAGCTTTGAACACATTTATTGTAAAACCCTCGTTAGCAAGACAGTTGTTTAATTATTTTATGAATCTCTGTGTTATTTTTTAAAAATTCTTTCAATCAAATACTTTGATTTGGAAAGGCAAGAGGCCTAATTTTTCTTTGGTTTTCATTACAGCACAGTAAGGCTGGAGATTAAGAACACGTGTCACTCAAAATCGAGGAAGAAATAAAATATTATGAAAGTTCAATGTAAAAAAAAAGAATATCATCAATAATATTTTCATTTATTATTTGCTTATGTGAATAAATGTCACAGTGTTGTTTTAACATTTCTTTTTATCCTGCTTGGTCATCAACCCTTAACTTCCCTTAAATGCCTCTAGAAAGTGATAGCCAACGATCGAACGGTCCACCTCGGGATCTCTCGCTCGCTGGCTGGGCTTAGCTCGGGAATAATGGGGGCAATACCATTGCCATTTTGACGCCATAGAACTGATTTGGGCCCAAGTGAAGGATCATGTAGCTGAGAATAACCGACTCTTCACAGTTTCGGAAGTTGAAAGACTTATTTTTCGAAGCCGTAGGTCGTATAAGTGTGGAGGACAGGAGCGACGTTGTGAGACACACGAAATCCGAGATGATTAAAGCTCGCAGACGATTATGTTGAATACTTTATTATCTCTTTAGGATCAAGCGAGAGTAAAACCTCAACATACGATAACAATGCCGATAGTGACTCAGAAATGAGTGGTATATTCGCTTTGTAGGATTATTTCCTTCGTTACGGGAAACTGAATCTATAGAGCTCGTGCGCATCATGTGATTTTAGTTGCTGGCGCTCGTAGCGGTGGCTTGTGTAATCTTTCAGGGGGACGGTAGTAGCTTGTGCAACTACAAGCGCAGGGAAAAATTGAATGTTTAGATGTCGACTCTAGATATTTGTGTAGAATTTCGTTAAGTTCAGTGGGATGCATCGTATTTCAGAGCTACCGTACTTTAAAGAAGGGTGAAAAAAAAAAACAACTGAGACAGTCATCGCATACTACAAACAAGGGAAGCGTCCTGCTTGTGTTTGAGGGAAACACACATTCATCAGCCGCCTTATGCTGTTAAAATTAAAGTAAGCATCTGTTTTCTGTTTCTATATAATAACGTAGCACAGTATTTGTATCTATTGCAGTTTTAATTGTTTTTACAGTTAATTTACACAAGATTAATCTTTCTACAGATTGATTGCGGCAGAAAGGTTAAATCAGATGAGTGCGATTGCAAAGCCGGACTTTCACAATGCTGTAAACATATTTCTGCATTGTGTATTTATATCAATACTGAGAGGGATTCTTCCCAGACTTCCTCTCTGCAACAATGGGAGGAACCTTAAAACATTATTGCAGAGTATTTTAAGAGAAAATGCAGAAGAAATACTAAACGGACCATCAGATAAGCGGCCAATTTATTACGCGTCGGAAAGTGAAAATGTTGAATCCTTAAGTAAAAGTTAAGGTCATAGACTGTGCTTTCTCGAAAATCTTGAAAGCAGAGTGTGAAGGTGAATCTTTCTGTACCTCTACTTGCATAGTTCAAAACATCGTTGGGAGCGTCGTAGAGCTAATGGACTTCTTATTTCAGTGTTTTAACCAATTGGGCAAACAAACAGTTAATAAACTATTAAGATGCTATCTTGTGAATAATTTGCCTGGAGGTAACATATCTCTACCTTCCACAAATGAGTGCATGTTGCCAAATAATATATTTAAATTTTGTTGTGAAAATGTTAAATTGACAGAAGCCTCAAATTGCAGTTGAGACAGGGGAACAATGTTTATGTCCTTCCTGGTTCCAGCAAAGGAAGTTAAACATTTCGGCCAACCAGAATGTACACCAGATCAAAACCCTACAGAATGGATATTACGAAAGGCTGACATTAGCGTTTCTTTTATCTAAGAATGTAAATATTCCTGCAGTGAGATATGGCAGAGCTAATGAACGGAAGGCACTTGGGAAGTACTGCTTATAAAAGAAATGTAACCTGATGGAGTAATGACAACAAGAAATTTGACTGTAAATTAATTCTTATAATGAGAAAACATTAAAATTCTTTGATGAGCACTGTTAGGTCTTTCACAGGGCACATCACTGCAATCTGTAATGCACGTGCAATTTTCAAGTGTTTTTCAAGAGCATTAGGCATTGTGCTTGTGATAGCGGATCATTGTGGCCAGAAAATCCACTCCTTTGTTTTCTCAAAAATATGATGGAGAGCTAATTTTAAAAATAGCAGATGCTGAAGTCGTATGACAGTTAAAAATTGCTCCTAGAGTGGCGAAACTAATACCGAGTATACATTTCATTAGTAGTAGAAGCAGCATGTTTCCTTCGGTAAATGTGCAGTTCTGATGAACAGAGGGTAACAAAGATAACAGGATATGAAACACTGCAAACTTAACAACGTGCTATTTCAAGAAGATGCTGTTCCTTGTCTTTCACTGGCCTGTATCCATGAAATGTATATTTGGTGTCCACGAAGTCAACGTGAACACCACAATCTCTCTTAAAATAAGTGTCAGTCGTCTGTATATTCACTCGAGGCATTGGAAAATTTATTTGAACTTCCGCTTCACAATTATTTTCCAGAGCAGAAAATAACACGTTCACACTGGTTTTGTTACCATTGGTGATCATTACTTCAGTCTGTATGAATTTGAAAATCTTCCGTGGTACTAGTTTCAGCATTTTCACCTCTTGTATCTAGTCGTCACTCGGTGCTGACGTTCAGTCGAAACAAACGGTTTTATAACCAATCTCGGCACATAACCAGGACTGTCGGGATCTCTCCAAGGCCTTCCATTCACAAAATGCCGACTTCAAACACGTGAGTTATTGTTTACCATCACTAGTCCCTCGTTTCAGTGCCGCAATCCAGGCATTTCTTCTAATTTCATGCTGCTTTTTATTTGGAAACACAAAAAACTTAGTGCCAGGAGGACAGTTAATATACGTAAAGTTGCAATCAACCACAGAACATTTTTTCTACTGTTTCGAGAACAGTACAACCAGTATAAACAAGCCCAACACAGGCACAGGCACTCGACTGCGACTTCCCCTGATTGTTTAAGTGACTTGCCGCCAGAGCGTAGCACCCATCATGCGCACGAGGTCTATAAGCAACGCGAGATCTTCTACATGGTGAGTAGAAATTGAATTTAATCTTCTCACTATTTATCTGTTCGAGCAATGACATATTTTTATCTTGTAGCCTTATCCTAAATGTGTTGTGTATTATTGTTCATCTTATGTGAATCATGTATGTTGCTACAAATAATAACTGATTATGGACTTATATTCCAGTATTTGCATTTCTGTTCGTGTTGTGTAACGTAAATCAGCTGTTTGTATTCGTAGCAGTTTGGCACCACCGTCTGACTTCCGGCTAACTGTCAAATCGAAACTCATAAAAACGGGACTATAGGTAACATTGTCTGACCATCCATCCATACCTTACATCACAGCCTGCACGGTTACTAGGTAACATTGTCTGACCATCCATCCATACCTTATATCACAGCCTGAATGGTTGCTAGGTAACATTGTCTGACCATCCATACATTTCTTACATCACAGCCTGCACGGTTGCTCTGGTTACACTTCCATCACACATTTTGTTACATACACAATTTCCTTACACATTTTCCGATGATCTCCAATTCTATGACATATTTATGTTAAAACAAAAATGAAAAAATCAATATCAACAAGTACTTGTCCTTGTGGCCATTCAATTAAACCACGCACACACTGCTGCCCCTTTAAACAACAGTCGTCGTCATGGTACGTACGTACCTCTACCTACAAACCCCTTGACACTACAGGCCCTGGCGATTATGAGGCGATGCATGGTCAATGCGACGAATCCTGTTGGTATTCTAAACCGAGGTCGCCAACTCACCGTCAAATAGCTCCTCGATTGTAATAACTTACCCTGGGTGGACCTTGAACCAACCCTCAGGTCCAGATAAAAATCCTTGAGCAGTTCACTTGAGAACCAAGGAGCCCCAATGAACTCTGTGTAGCCGTCTAACGGATTCTCTCTTTGAGATGACCAGTAACGGACTCGTGACCGCCTAGTAATTGCTTGTGTTCACTCGGGTCTGGTTCTGCACTGAATCCCCGATCTACTCTCTTTACAGAGGGTTCTCGTAGTTTCCATTTCCAGGATATTCTGAGCGCCTTCTCCATTGCGAAATGAGCAGTGCGGAGTAAAAAAATATGAAAAAATGAAAATAAAGTCCTTGAATGAAGAAACACAATCTTGTTTTCTCCATAAGAATTGGATCAATCGTTTTGGACATCAACGTTTGAGTGTCGAACATTGTAACGCCAGTTCGAATCCAATTTGGAGAAAATGTCAGCATTTTTCAAGCTCTGGATATCGATTCCAAGTATCACCAAAATTGAAGTTCCTTATTTCCATCTTGCAAATATGAACCAGGTGTGTTATTCAGCGGACTAGGAGTCACTGTGGATAGAACGCTGGGGTGCAGAGAGCAGCACAATAAGCTATCTCATAAAGTTGCTGCAAGCCTCTGCTGGATGTATTCGTATTACTTTGGCTTTTATATCAAGAATTAAGTTTCCGGAAGAAAACGATAATTAAATTCCTTCGAATGCGATATTTAATGGATTTAGTTTAATACATACATACATTATCATTATAGACTGTTGTGCCTTTCAGCGTTCAGTCTGCAAGCCTCTGTGAATTTATTAAACGTCGCCACAATCCTCTATTTGCCACTAGTGCTATGGCCTCATTTAGTTCTATACCTCTTATCTTTAAATCATTAGAAACTGAGTCTAACCATCGTCGTCTTGATCTCCCTCTAATTCTCTTAAACTCCATAACAGAGTCCATTATTCTCATAGGTAACCTATCCTCCTCCATTCGCATCACACGACGCACCACCGAATTAATTAATTAACTAACTACTTCATGGAGGCTCCGTAACTCAGGCGGCAGCGCGGAAGCCTTTCAAATCCCGGTCAGTCCAAGTGGGATTTGTGCTGAAAAAAGCTGAAGCGGGACAGGTTTCTTTCTTCGAGTACTCCGGTTTTACCTGTCATATTACATTCCAGCAACGCTCTCCAATATCATTTCATTTCAACCATTATTTATTAATCATTGCCCCAGAGGAATGCGACAGGCTCACCGCTAGAAGGGGGCTTCATTTGTTCCATTCCTGACGCGGTCGAATGCCTGAAAACAGGCTGTGGATTTTCATTTTTTAATTTGTTTCATGCCTTCATTTGAGGCCAAGTTAGGGTCACGGCCCTCTCTTGCACTTAACCACATATAAATAAAGTTGACCGAGCTCGATAACTGCAGTCGCTTAAGTGCGGCCAGCATCCAGTATTCGGGAGATAGTGGGTTCGAAACCCACTATCAGCAATCCTGAAGATGGTTTTTCGTGGTTTCCCATTTTCACACCAGCCAAATGCTGGGGTTGTACCTTAATTAAGGCCACGGCCGCTTCCTTCCCAGTTCCTAGCCCTTTCGTGTCCCATCGTCGCCGTAAGACCTATCTGTGTCTGTGCGACGTAACGCCAATAGCAATAAATAAATAAATAAATAAATAAATAAATAAATAAATAAATAAATAAATAAATAAATAAATAAATAAATAAATAAATAAATAAATAAAGTTGTAGGGGTTCCTCTGTCTGTAATTTCGTTTATTTTTCCAAATTTTCAGATATTTATCTGTTTTAGGTCAACTTAGCACCATATCACTGCCTGTCTGCCTGTCTGTCTGTTTGTCCGTCTGTTCCACCATCACGGCGAAAGGTCTGAATATAACTGGACCAACCTTCATATTTAGAGTATACTCATCCAGAAGCAGGTTTAGATAAGCAAATCACTGAATATACTGGAACTGGGGCCCACTGTTGTTTTCTGTAAAATCCGTAGACTGTCGTCCCTCCATTTTAAGTAACTTTTGTAATGTTCATAATTTCTCTTACTCTTCAAATGACGGAAACAATACTATTTCCTGCGGGTTTCATGTTCTGCACTTAATGACGGACACCCTCGCAGCCTGACAACGAACCTACAGTCACCTCTCGTTGCTTGCCAGTAGGGAAGTATCGCAATGCCATTTTCGTCATCATTACTGTAAACTCGTGCCTGTCCCCTTGCTAGAAAGCGAGAGAGGCTCCAAGCTGCCATTCTGCGGGATATTTGAGGAATACCGTTGAAGGTTACAATCGTCTTCGAATAGGCTTAAATAATAACACCAGAAGACATCTCCTTATCTAAGCAGTTCTGTGCCTAAATTTATCCTCTGTTGCCGCTTTCTTAAATGCGTATCAACACATTTTATTGAGGGACATTTCATTTTTCCAATACAACCACTTGGTATTGGGATATTTGTCCTGACCCGCTGTCCTTAGTTATATCTTATCTTCAACTAATGTCAACGTTCTTAACTGTATTATTTTCTTACTTAATGTCCCCGTATGTAAGAGAGCGCTAATTCGTAAAATTAGACTCTCGTTCCCTTGACGAAAAATTTCAACATAATCGAAATATGGAGGAAATTTTAATGACGGTGCAGACCTTCATTTCGGGGTGATTGGTGGATGCAACAGACAGCACCATCGCTGCTCAATTTGGAGAGATCTGCAACTTCTTGTTGTAAAGCGATCCCTTATACGTTCGATAGAGCTCGATTATAATCAAATTCCAAAGAATTCGATTGCGACTGGCATTAGGATAAGGGGTCTGTCTTTGTAATGAAAAGACTTGCAGTAGGCAAGTGAGCCTGTCATTATAGTAGAAACTCCCGAACTCGATTGTGAATGGCAGCAGGAAACGTGGCCTGCCATTATAATCAAAACTCCCCAATGCGCAACTTACATCGAAAACAACGTAGTGTTTCTCGGATAACGCTAAGAGACATGCAGTTTAATCTTACTCACTGCGTATACAGCGATTTACGTAGCGATCCGTTGACTACCGTAGCAAAGCGCGTTATCATTTGCTAGTAATGAATATAAACCTCAGAAAAATTGATAATTAAAAAATCGAAATTCCTAACCACTCTCATTCTTTCATTCATACCGACATTCACACAAGATTGTTATATATTTAACAGGTAAACTAGGCAAGATCGCTTAGAAGTGACTAAAGGAAGGTGCAATTCCTAGCACTGATTAGAAGTTCCCAGGCACTTGAAAGAAGTGCTTGAATGTTGCTGAACTAAGCGCAGGTATTGAGAGTGTAAAGTCGATCGTGTGTTATGTTCATGAGAGGAGGATCGATACTGGGGTTTGGATTTATTCAACATACGAAATACGAGAGTTACAATGTGAAGGTACTTTGTTTGTTTTTTCACCCCGGGAGAATATTTTATAATAGGGGAAGATGCAAATTGAAAATGTAATCTATATATATATATATAAAATAACTTGTCCTGACTGACTGACTGACTGACTGACTGACTGACTGACTGATTCATCATCGCCGAGCCAAAACTACTGGACATAAAGAAATGAAATTTTGAGGATAGATTCATATTAAGATGTAGATGCTCGCTAAGAGAGGATTTTTTGATATTCCGTCGCTAAGGGGTTGAAAAGGGGTGTGAAATTTTAAAGTGAGTGTATCTATATCTCAAAACTTTAAAAGTTTACAGATATAAAAATTGGTATTTAGAATCTTCTTTAAAAATAAGGAAACACGTATTTTTTTTTTTTTTTTTGGTTTTCAGAAAATCCCAATAGGAGGGGTGAAAAAGGTTTAAAAAGTGGTTGAATGCCTTTAATCAGGATACCGGTACTTATATCTCAGAAACTGAAGATATTACAGACCTGAAAATTGGTACTTTTGATCTCTTTTAAAAATAAAGAAAAACGTAATTTTTTGTTTTTGGAAAATCTAATTAATGGGAGGGTGAAAAGGGGGGTGCATTTTTAAAATGTGTGCATCTATATCTCAAAACTCTTAAAGTTTACAGATGTAAAAATTGGTATTTAGAATCTTCATTAAAAATAAAGAAAGACGTATTTTTTTGTTTTCGCAAAATCCCAATAGGTGGGATGAAAAGGGGTTAAAATTGGTTGAATGCCTTTAATGAGGATACTTATATCTCAGAAACTGACGATATTACAGACCTGAAAATTGGTGTTTGGGATCTCCTTTAAAAACAAAGAAACACGTATTTTTTGTTTTTGGAAAATCCAATTAATGGGGGGAGTGAAAAGGGGGTAAATTTTTAAAATGAGTGTATCTATATCTCACAACTTTTAAAGCTTATAGATGTAAAAATTGGTATTTAGAAATAAAGAAACACATATTTTTTGTTCTCGGAAAATCCCAATAGGAAGGGTGGAAAAGGGTGAAAAAGGGGTTGAATGCCTTTAATGAGGCTACTTATATCTCAGAAACTGAAGATATTACAGACCAGAAAATTGGTATTTGGGATCTATTTTAAAAATAAAGAAACAGGCATTTTTTCTTTTCTGGAAAATCCAAATAATGGGGGGGGGGGGTGAAAATGGAGGTGAATTTTTAAAATGAGTGTGTCTACATCTTAAAACTTTAAAAGTTTACACATGTAAAAATTGGAAATTAGAATATCCTTTAAGAATAAAGGAACACGTATTTGTTTGTTTTCTGTAAATCCCAATAAGAGGGGTGTAAAATGCTGAATAATGGGTTGAATGCCTTAAATGAGGATACATATATCTCAGAAACTGAAGATATTTCAGAACTGAAAATTTGTATATGGGATCTCCTTTAACAACAAAGAAACACGTACTTTTTTTGTTTTTGGAAATTCCAATTAATGGCGGTTAAACAGGAGTGACAAATTAGGGTGAATTTTTTGAAAGACTATATCTACAGAATATCTGAGAAACGTTAAATGTTACAGACGTAAAAAGTGGGTATTTGGAATCTCCTGTAAATGTGAAGAAACATAGGTGATTTGTCTTTGGAAACTCCACTTAAGGGGAACTAAAAAGGGGTGGAATTTTAAAATGAGAATTTCTACAGTATATCTCAAAAAACTTAACATATTACAGAAGTGAAAAATGGTATATTTCAATCTCTATTAAAAATAAAGAATAGTGTATTTTGAGTTTTCGGAAATACCACTTTGATGGAAGGGGGATTGGTTAAGGTGACTGAAAATGGTGTTGATTTTTTTTAATTAAGCTACTGATATCTCAAAAATGAAGATGTTACAGACGTGAAATTTGATATTTGGAATCTGCTTTAAAAGTAAAGAAACACGTATCCTCGGAAATTCCAATGAAGGAGTGGGGGGGGGGGAAGTGAAAGAATTCAAAATTAATTGACTTAATTGTATGGGAATACATACATCTAATAAAAAAAAAGTTGTTACAGACGTGAAAATTGGTAATTGGATCTCCTTTAAAAACAAAGAAAAACGCGTTTTGGGGGAAACAATCCTGGGTGGTGGGCCGGGAGTGAAAAGGAATTGAATTCCTATCATGAGGACACACAAATCAAAAACTGAATACGTTAGAGTCGTGATAATTGGTATTTAGAAGATCCTTTACTATTAAAGTAACAAGTATTTTTTGCCGGAAAATTCACTTAGGGGTGGGGAGGATTGTGAAAGGAAGTTAAATAAGTGAATAATTTTTATGGGGATACTTATATCTCAAAATTGAAGGTAACAGACGTGAACATTAGTGTTTGGAATCTCCTTCAAACATAAAGAAACACGCCTTCTTCTAATTCCTTTTTTGGGGGGGGGGGTAAATAAACTTAACGGCGGTGGTGTGTAAAAGGAGGTGAGACCAAATGATTTTACTGTTCATAATGTACTTATAAGGATCCTCCGTTGCTCGGGCGGCAGCGCGCCGGCCTCTCACAGCTGGGTTCCGTGCTTCAAATCCCGGTCACTCCATGTGACATTCGTGCTGGACAAAACGGAGGCGGGACAGGTTTTTCTCCGGATACTCCGGGTTTCCCTGTCATCATTCATTCCAGCAACACTGTCCAATATTTAATTTCATTTTTCATTCATCGATCATTGCCCTAGAGCAGTGCTTCGGCAGCCGGCACAATTTCTATTGTCGCCGCTAGATGGGGCTTTATTCATTCCATTCCTGACCCTGTCGAATGATTGGAAACAGGCTGTAGATTTTCGATGTACTTATTCTGATCATAAACTGATCATTTTTAATCTTTCCTGTGTTCGTTTTCGACAGCCATCTTTTCCTTCGGAGAAGTTCTTAGATTCCAGTAGACTCTCCTGGCTTATAAATGAAAATTTAAACACATTTGAAATAAACGATAGGAATGATATTGACGGTGCAATTGTTCACCTCTATAATAAGGTCAATAATGCACGGAAGTATGTCATTCGTATCGCCAGAAATCCCGCACACTTGCCTACGCGCGACAATGGTGCTGGTCACATTGTCAACAATGACAATGGCAGCAGATGTAATTTACCGCCAAGTAGTGGTCTTGCATCTTGCTGTGGGGTCCAGAACTTATTATAATAATAATATTATTAATAATAATAATAATAATAATAATAATAATAATAATAATAATAATAATAATAATAATAATAATAATAATAATAATTGTACCGGGCGGTACACCTCTACTCTGTTTATTTAAAAGTTGCGCCAGTTGAAACTCCTCTTCTGGAGGAAGGTTGAACTTTATCTATTCTATTAATTCTCTACTTTCTCAGAAGATGTCACCACGTGGAAAATTTTGAGTTTTTGAACTGTGTCACTTTTGATGTGTTTTTGTTTCGCTTGAAGTAAGAAGTGTGAACTTTCTCTTCTAGAGGACACTACTGAAGAATTACAATAGTGCAACCTAGTGCGAAATCAAAGAACTATTTTGTTGGAGAAATTTTTATTTCAAGAGTTTGTTCTTTGTTAAATTTCTTTCTGTCATGGTTTAAGTTGGCTGTATACCCCTCTTTTTCCCCTTATTTTGGATCTAGCCAATCCCGAATTTCTTTAATTAATTTTCCACCAATAATGTGTTTCTTCTTCCTCTATGTAGGGGTTTCTTTTCCCTAGCCAATAAAAACTTTGAGGGAGGGTGTTTTATTTCCCCTAACGCCTAGAATCTTCCGCGAGAGGATATAAACTGCTGATTTTGGGGTCTCCGGGCCACTTCTGTTCCATCTTTCAGTGCATTAAGTACATAGCAGGAGGCGGGAAGCGCCTCTTTCTTCTTCAGCCGTTCAACACCAGGTAATGGCCTATTAATAACTTCTTTTCTTGCTAGGTCGGCAGTTTAACACTCGCGGCGGGTTCGAAGCATTTCCATCATGTAACCTTTTCCTAAAATGTAATTACTCTTTTCATCTTTTTCTTGTAAAGCTACATATTGGGATAGAGACTGCTAACCCTCTCGAGCTCCCACTCACATTTGTTTTGAGGTGAACTTATTTTCTCAAACTATTCTTCGTTTATGTAATGTAAAGTGTTCTTCTCTAAGTCACCTCTGTAGTATGGGATTAGCCCTTGCGTTAGCGGCCCAGAGCCAGATTAGGTTTTAAAAAAAAACAAAGTGTATTAGGAGTGCAAGATCGCCTCCTCTCAAATTGTTATTTTAGAGGTCATGTAATCAACCTTCTTTTCATGTAATAGACCTCTGTAGGTTGGGTATTTTACCCCTGTGAATACGTCCTTAGAGGACAGCTTGAAGGTAGAGTTTGGTGTGGCCTTTGAGAGGCTTCAATTTTAAGAGCGGATCGCTCTTTTGATAATGGAGTGTCATATGCCTCGTGGAGGCTTTTCTGTGTAATTCGGAGCCAGGGGCTCCTAGGGATGAATGGGGTTTTCTGCCCCTCTGTTAAAACTTGTGTTTGTGGTAAAACTGAGCTGATCGCTGAAGTCAGGGCGTGAAGCCCAAAACCTGTAAATATTGTATCTCCCCTTGTTTTGCTACATTGTACCTGCCATGTCTGTTATTGCTTGGTTTTTGAAAAGAAAATATAACCTAGTTAAATTTTAAATTAATTTTACATTAACTTTGATTCCGTAGTTTGAAACCCATTCACGCCCGCACCTTCTTACGCCTCTACCTACCGCTAAAACACGGTAACAAGTGGTAGCAGAGCGTGGTTGAATGGGTCTCAATTTAGCCCCTTTTGACGGCTAAAAATTGCTTTGATTCGAACTCTAACAATTTTCTCAGTTGCTGGAATTTTTTGAGTTTTTCAAAATTGTTCTGTCATCATGCCCGGCCCTCGCGATGTTCTCCTCCTTAACTACTTGCGCAAAGAGGAGTTGATATATGAGTTAACTATCAGAAACGTTCAATCTGGAGGCACGGTTGCAATAGACACTAACAAGCTTAGAGAGTCCCTTGATTTGCCCATTTCCATCCCCAATTTGGGAGAGAAAGAAATTGATGACTCTCTTTCCACGATTGTCGAGAATATTACTGGGCTAGCATCGGTAGTCAGCTTTTTTGATGAAAACGATCCATCTCCTAATCAAATTAAGCGTGTGCAAGGCAGGCTGTATCACTTTGCAAATAGAGTTAATGATCTGTTGTCTCTAAAGGTGAATGACGTTCAGAGGAAGCAAGCTAATACGCTCCTTGAAACTATTTCTGAATTGTCTAATAAGGTCACTCAATTGCTAACCGGCGAAGCTCCTCCCAAAACTGATCAACCCGCCACGGTGAATGTAGGTAACGAGGAAGAGCCTCCTCAGGGAGAAGTCAATAGGATAACCGTTGCTGCTCAAACTATCTCTGCCCCATCGAACAACGAATCTGAACGCCGTGCGTCATTGAGTAACATCCGCTCTGAATTAACTTCTTTGCCATTGAAACCTTTAACGACTATGTCACCTGGGTTCAGCAGCTTGCCTCATCCATTGGCAATGTTGCTTAGAGGTATCTCTAAGTTTTCCGTCAACACCACCAGTGACGTAATTTCATTTTTAAGATTTCTAGTGGAATTTCAGGATCATGCCCTTGTGTTTTCTCTTTCCCCATGTCAAATTTTGCAAATTATCTATCCTTATGCTATTGGTGTTCTATCTGACAAAATAGTTAGAGCCATCGCTGAGCAATCTTCTATTGAGGATTTCCATGCCCATTTGCTAGCTAACTTCATCCCGGCTAGGGCCAGGTCCTCCCTTATTCAGAAATACTATTATCGGGTACAGCGCTTGGATGAAAACCTGGCAGACTTCATCCAAGATATTAAGTTTTATACTAGGGTGTTTGCTCTTCACTTCCCTGAGGATCAAATTGTACAAGCTATTGTGGAAGGTATTTCACCATCCTATAGGTCATATTTGTGTTTCGCGGCGTGCCCGCAAACGTTCTCGGAACTTGAAGCATTGGCAGTCTCAGCGGAAGGAGTTAGATACGCCGATTCTTTGCGTGTCGCGAAAGAACCCCCGCCTTCCTTTAGTAACACTCGGCCTCCACCTCGCCGACCAGTCAATCCCCGTAAATGTTATGCTTGCGGGTCGCCTGACCATCTGCGGAATAAGTGTCCTCTGATCAAGTCAAGTGGGACAAGGAATGGAGCAGGGTCATCACAAGGCTGTTTTAAGTGTGGGGCCTTCTCACATATCGCCAAGAATTGCCCAAACTCAAATAGCACCCCCTCCTGCTCAACTTCTGGTGCAAATTCCAGCTATGCCAATAATAAAAAGTGACTAGTGGCGTCGGCTGAGCCGACTAATCCATCTTCCCGAGACTCAGCCCCTAGTAAACAGGTTGTAAATGCAGAGAACGACCAGCCTTCAAATTCATCTTTTGAATGCCCTAAAGAGTGTCTTAGGATTGCGGCGGATACCCCCGCACCTGTTCCTTTTCTTAAGATTGAGTTAAATAACGAGCCTATAACAGCTCTCTTAGATTCAGGCAGTGTTTGTTCCATTATTTCGGCTGATTGGTATTCTAAATTGAAATCTGTTTGTAAACTCCCTGACTATGACTCATCTCCTGTTAAATATGTTTCGGCTAATTCATCTCCATTAGAAATTCTAGGTTCCTTACATGTCAAAATTCGGGTTTTTAAATTTACATGGAAGATCAAATTGTTTGTGGCCAAGCGTTTGTCTTGCCCCATCATATTGGGAGCGGACTTCATTTCTCACACTGGTCTTGTGCTCGATCTCCAGAGTAGGTCGTGCACATTCAAATTTGCGTCCAATTGTAGAATTCCCTTGTTAAAGTGTAATTCTGTATCATGTTCATCTATTTCGCCTACCCAGGATGAGATGTTGTTAGACCTTAGACATCTACCTGAGGAGCAGGCTGATAGTATTCGGAAACTGTGTCAGTCGTTTCCCGAGGTGTTCTCTGATACTCTTGGTGTTACTGACCTTATTGAATACAAAATTGAGGTCACGGATTCAATTCCTGTCCGTTTTCCACCGTATAGGCTATCTCCACCTAAAATGAAGGCTCTGAAAGAAATCATCGATCAGATGTTGAAGGATGGTATTATTAGGCCCTCTAAGTCAGCGTATTCTTCGCCTATTTTTCTAGTCCCGAAACCCCAAGGAGGCTTCAGGCCTGTCATTGATTACAGGGCTCTCAATCGGAAGGTGGTGTTGCAATCTGTGCCCCTTCCCGACCTTCATTCTTGCTTTTCATGGTTTCGAAAGGCCAAGTTCTTCACTATCTTGGACTTGAATCAGGCCTATAATCAAATTCCCCTTGCCGAGGAGTCTAAACATCTTACAGCGTTTGCCACGGACTGGAATTTATATGAATACAACCGCGTGCCTTTCGGGCTCCCCACGGGGGCAGCTGTGCTCACTAGGCTACTAGATAGGGTCTTCTCCGACATCAAATTTGAGTACTTATATCACTACTTGGATGATGTCGTCGTATTTTCCGAGACTTTTGAAGAACATCTAGATCATCTGCGAGAAGTTCTCAATCGCCTTCGTAAGGCTGGGTTAACTGTCAAGTTGTCCAAGGTTGCCTTTGCTAAGCCCTCTATGTCATTCCTAGGGCATATTGTGTCTCCCGATGGGGTAGCTGTCGATCATTCTAGAACACAGGCCATCCGTGATTTTAAACCTCCTAAGGACATCAAAGGTATCGCTAGATTCATTGGTATGGTGAATTTCTTCAGGAAGTTTATTCCTAACTTCGCTAATAGAGCGGCGCCCTTAAACCTTCTTCGTAGGAAAGGCATCAAATTCGAGTGGGGACCTTCTCAACAAGCCGCTTTCGAAGATCTTAAATTAGCTCTCTGTAATGCCCCTGTACTTGCTATGCCTGATTTCTCGAAGAAATTCATCGTCCAAACGGACGCGTCGTCGTCAGCTGTAGCTGCAGTCCTTCTTCAAGAGACTGAACTAGGGAGGCGTCCCATCGCCTATGCATCTAGGACTCTATCGGCTCAAGAAGCCAAGTATTCCATCTATGAGCTCGAAGGGTTGGCAGTCTTATTCGCCTTAGAAAAGTTCCGTCTCTATCTGGAACATGTCAAATTCGACCTGGAGACAGATAATCAAGCCTTAAGCTGGGTCTTAGGTAGGCCGCGTCGTACTGGTCGTATAGCCCGTTGGGCCATCCGTATTTCTGCCTTCCAATTTGATGTACGACATATCAGAGGTACCGAAAATGTTGTTGCTGATGGACTCAGCCGTATGTTTCACAACGACGTCGAAACCCACGAACCGGTCGACAGTTCATCACCTTCCGAGTCCATACTATCCGAGGTTAATGCCATCCTAACAGATGCTCCCATGCTTTTTAGGGATATTGAGAAATACCAACGTGAAGATCCGACGCTGGCTCCTATAATGGAAACCCTTTCTTCTGGGGAACATGCTGTCCCTTATGTTCTGAGGAATGGTGTTCTATGTTGCCCTTCGAGGCATGATAAGTTGATGAAAGTTGTTGTTCCAGCCGTTCTTGTACCTATGATTTTCAAATACTATCATGAGACCCCATTGGGGGGGCATCTGGGTATCTTTAAAACTCGTGAAAAGATTCGTGAAATGTTCATCTGGAAAGGTATGGACGGTGAAATCCGTGAACTTGTAAAAGCTTGTAAATCTTGTTTGATCAGTAAACCCACCATGTCCACTAAAGTAGGCCTTTTGTCTTCTCATCAAGCGTCGCGCCCCATGGAACGCCTGTATATTGATTATGTGGGACCCTTCCCCCAGTCAAAGGGCAATGCCAACAAGTTCATCCTTGTGTGTGTAGATGGTTTTACAAGATTTTCCTGGTTATTTCCGACTAAGCTGGCTACCGCTCAGTCAACCATTACTTGCTTAAATTCTATTTTTGCTTCTTTTGGTCCGTGTCAATATATTGTATCTGATAATGCTAAGGCTTTTACATCTAATTTATTTCGTAAATTCTGTTTTGACTTGTCCATCTCTCATGTAACTACATCTGCTTATTATCCTCAACCATCTCTGGCTGAACGGGTTAACCGTAATCTCAGGTCCGCACTCATTGCCTATCATCATGAAGATCCTTCCAGGTGGGACACGTCCCTGCATTGGATAGCTTTTGCTTTGAATTCAGCGGTTCATGAATCTCACAAGTTTACTCCAGCTTCCTTGATGTTCAAGTTTGTTCCCAACTCGCCGCTCTCTAACCTCTGGTCTTTGAATGACATTCTACCCGAGACAATAGATCCGGATAACATTAAAGATCTTTGGAAGAAGGCTAAAGCCAATCTTAAAGTGTCTCATGAAAAGGTTAGGGAAAGGTATGATCGTGGACGGAGACCCACCCCTTTGAAGGTAGGTGACCAGGTTATGGTCAAAAATTTTGTTCCCGCGGGCAAGCTTGCCCCCAGATTTCATGGGCCTTGTATCATTCTCGATTTTCTTACGCCGGTTACCTTATTGCTAAGTAATCCAGCCACCGAGAGGATATTTAGAGTTCACCTGTCCCAGGTGAAACCGGTGTAATTTCTGTGCTAACTTGCTTCATATTATTTTGAAAGGATATGAAGGTTATATATTTTTTTTTTTTTGAGTTTCACTTTTAAGGCATTCTGCCCCTTCTATAGGATTTTGTTTCTTATGTAAGCATGTTTGTGAAACCTGCCCCGACCCATTAAACTGCCATCCTGTCTTTGCCACGGCCATTACCACGCTCCCGTCTCCTGCTCCACTCTACACAGTGGCTTAATGAATACCATGAATATCTGCACGCCGCTGGCCCCTCACTCTCTCTACAAGCCTGTACCCTCAAAGGAAATGATTGTCCAACACAATTCTGCCGCCTAGCTTTAATGTTTCAGCGCCCCCGCAGCCGCGCAGCGCCGTGCAGCTACTGGGGAGGGGGATGGGCCCCCTCCTCTCCAGCGAGGACGACATGTGCACGGCGAGCCGGAGCTCACCTCCCGGCCAAGGCTGATGTGCGGCGCACGACCTGCTACATGCCCGCAGCCTGTATCTGTTCACCGCGGGCGCGGCGTACTTCAACACCTCTGCTCCCCTCATAGTGCGGGCGAGCGGTATCTCAGGGTACTTGAGGGGTCCGAGCGGCCTCCGTTGGACGCAAGCTGCAACGGCCGGTCTGGCCATCCGACTCAATCTACATCAACTACATGGACAGTCACCATAAGCAATAATTACATTTGGGAATTTAACAACAATATTTGGTGGACATTGCAAAACTTTTCTTCACTTTTAAGCATTAAAGGTTTATCTTCAGAAATTCAACTACTACAACAGAAAGACTTTCATTCACCTGCAACAACAATATTTTGAAACTGAATTAAGAAATCTTGTAAATGCTTCTGCTATCTATCTTCGTATCAACATCATTACTTGGACTTTGTTTCAAACTGATTTCATGTGTCACCCCTGGAGGAACTTTTGGGGGGGGAGGTCTGTACCGGGCGGTACACCTCTACTCTGTTTATTTAAAAGTTGCGCCAGTTGAAACTCCTCTTCTGGAGGAAGGTTGAACTTTATCTATTCTATTAATTCTCTACTTTCTCAGAAGATGTCACCACGTGGAAAATTTTGAGTTTTTGAACTGTGTCACTTTTGATGTGTTTTTGTTTCGCTTGAAGTAAGAAGTGTGAACTTTCTCTTCTAGAGGACACTACTGAAGAATTACAATAGTGCAACCTAGTGCGAAATCAAAGAACTATTTTGTTGGAGAAATTTTTATTTCAAGAGTTTGTTCTTTGTTAAATTTCTTTCTGTCATGGTTTAAGTTGGCTGTATACCCCTCTTTTTCCCCTTATTTTTGATCTAGCCAATCCCGAATTTCTTTAATTAATTTTCCACCAATAATGTGTTTCTTCTTCCTCTATGTAGGGGTTTCTTTTCCCTAGCCAATAAAAACTTTGAGGGAGGGTGTTTTATTTCCCCTAACGCCTAGAATCTTCCGCGAGAGGATATAAACTGCTGATTTTGGGGTCTCCGGGCCACTTCTGTTCCATCTTTCAGTGCATTAAGTACATAGCAGGAGGCGGGAAGCGCCTCTTTCTTCTTCAGCCGTTCAACACCAGGTAATGGCCTATTAATAACTTCTTTTCTTGCTAGGTCGGCAGTTTAACACTCGCGGCGGGTTCGAAGCATTTCCATCATGTAACCTTTTCCTAAAATGTAATTACTCTTTTCATCTTTTTCTTGTAAAGCTACATATTGGGATAGAGACTGCTAACCCTCTCGAGCTCCCACTCACATTTGTTTTGAGGTGAACTTATTTTCTCAAACTATTCTTCGTTTATGTAATGTAAAGTGTTCTTCTCTAAGTCACCTCTGTAGTATGGGATTAGCCCTTGCGTTAGCGGCCCAGAGCCAGATTAGGTTTTAAAAAAAAACAAAGTGTATTAGGAGTGCAAGATCGCCTCCTCTCAAATTGTTATTTTAGAGGTCATGTAATCAACCTTCTTTTCATGTAATAGACCTCTGTAGGTTGGGTATTTTACCCCTGTGAATACGTCCTTAGAGGACAGCTTGAAGGTAGAGTTTGGTGTGGCCTTTGAGAGGCTTCAATTTTAAGAGCGGATCGCTCTTTTGATAATGGAGTGTCATATGCCTCGTGGAGGCTTTTCTGTGTAATTCGGAGCCAGGGGCTCCTAGGGATGAATGGGGTTTTCTGCCCCTCTGTTAAAACTTGTGTTTGTGGTAAAACTGAGCTGATCGCTGAAGTCAGGGCGTGAAGCCCAAAACCTGTAAATATTGTATCTCCCCTTGTTTTGCTACATTGTACCTGCCATGTCTGTTATTGCTTGGTTTTTGAAAAGAAAATATAACCTAGTTAAATTTTAAATTAATTTTACATTAACTTTGATTCCGTAGTTTGAAACCCATTCACGCCCGCACCTTCTTACGCCTCTACCTACCGCTAAAACACGGTAACAAGTGGTAGCAGAGCGTGGTTGAATGGGTCTCAATTTAGCCCCTTTTGACGGCTAAAAATTGCTTTGATTCGAACTCTAACAATTTTCTCAGTTGCTGGAATTTTTTGAGTTTTTCAAAATTGTTCTGTCATCATGCCCGGCCCTCGCGATGTTCTCCTCCTTAACTACTTGCGCAAAGAGGAGTTGATATATGAGTTAACTATCAGAAACGTTCAATCTGGAGGCACGGTTGCAATAGACACTAACAAGCTTAGAGAGTCCCTTGATTTGCCCATTTCCATCCCCAATTTGGGAGAGAAAGAAATTGATGACTCTCTTTCCACGATTGTCGAGAATATTACTGGGCTAGCATCGGTAGTCAGCTTTTTTGATGAAAACGATCCATCTCCTAATCAAATTAAGCGTGTGCAAGGCAGGCTGTATCACTTTGCAAATAGAGTTAATGATCTGTTGTCTCTAAAGGTGAATGACGTTCAGAGGAAGCAAGCTAATACGCTCCTTGAAACTATTTCTGAATTGTCTAATAAGGTCACTCAATTGCTAACCGGCGAAGCTCCTCCCAAAACTGATCAACCCGCCACGGTGAATGTAGGTAACGAGGAAGAGCCTCCTCAGGGAGAAGTCAATAGGATAACCGTTGCTGCTCAAACTATCTCTGCCCCATCGAACAACGAATCTGAACGCCGTGCGTCATTGAGTAACATCCGCTCTGAATTAACTTCTTTGCCATTGAAACCTTTAACGACTATGTCACCTGGGTTCAGCAGCTTGCCTCATCCATTGGCAATGTTGCTTAGAGGTATCTCTAAGTTTTCCGTCAACACCACCAGTGACGTAATTTCATTTTTAAGATTTCTAGTGGAATTTCAGGATCATGCCCTTGTGTTTTCTCTTTCCCCATGTCAAATTTTGCAAATTATCTATCCTTATGCTATTGGTGTTCTATCTGACAAAATAGTTAGAGCCATCGCTGAGCAATCTTCTATTGAGGATTTCCATGCCCATTTGCTAGCTAACTTCATCCCGGCTAGGGCCAGGTCCTCCCTTATTCAGAAATACTATTATCGGGTACAGCGCTTGGATGAAAACCTGGCAGACTTCATCCAAGATATTAAGTTTTATACTAGGGTGTTTGCTCTTCACTTCCCTGAGGATCAAATTGTACAAGCTATTGTGGAAGGTATTTCACCATCCTATAGGTCATATTTGTGTTTCGCGGCGTGCCCGCAAACGTTCTCGGAACTTGAAGCATTGGCAGTCTCAGCGGAAGGAGTTAGATACGCCGATTCTTTGCGTGTCGCGAAAGAACCCCCGCCTTCCTTTAGTAACACTCGGCCTCCACCTCGCCGACCAGTCAATCCCCGTAAATGTTATGCTTGCGGGTCGCCTGACCATCTGCGGAATAAGTGTCCTCTGATCAAGTCAAGTGGGACAAGGAATGGAGCAGGGTCATCACAAGGCTGTTTTAAGTGTGGGGCCTTCTCACATATCGCCAAGAATTGCCCAAACTCAAATAGCACCCCCTCCTGCTCAACTTCTGGTGCAAATTCCAGCTATGCCAATAATAAAAAGTGACTAGTGGCGTCGGCTGAGCCGACTAATCCATCTTCCCGAGACTCAGCCCCTAGTAAACAGGTTGTAAATGCAGAGAACGACCAGCCTTCAAATTCATCTTTTGAATGCCCTAAAGAGTGTCTTAGGATTGCGGCGGATACCCCCGCACCTGTTCCTTTTCTTAAGATTGAGTTAAATAACGAGCCTATAACAGCTCTCTTAGATTCAGGCAGTGTTTGTTCCATTATTTCGGCTGATTGGTATTCTAAATTGAAATCTGTTTGTAAACTCCCTGACTATGACTCATCTCCTGTTAAATATGTTTCGGCTAATTCATCTCCATTAGAAATTCTAGGTTCCTTACATGTCAAAATTCGGGTTTTTAAATTTACATGGAAGATCAAATTGTTTGTGGCCAAGCGTTTGTCTTGCCCCATCATATTGGGAGCGGACTTCATTTCTCACACTGGTCTTGTGCTCGATCTCCAGAGTAGGTCGTGCACATTCAAATTTGCGTCCAATTGTAGAATTCCCTTGTTAAAGTGTAATTCTGTATCATGTTCATCTATTTCGCCTACCCAGGATGAGATGTTGTTAGACCTTAGACATCTACCTGAGGAGCAGGCTGATAGTATTCGGAAACTGTGTCAGTCGTTTCCCGAGGTGTTCTCTGATACTCTTGGTGTTACTGACCTTATTGAATACAAAATTGAGGTCACGGATTCAATTCCTGTCCGTTTTCCACCGTATAGGCTATCTCCACCTAAAATGAAGGCTCTGAAAGAAATCATCGATCAGATGTTGAAGGATGGTATTATTAGGCCCTCTAAGTCAGCGTATTCTTCGCCTATTTTTCTAGTCCCGAAACCCCAAGGAGGCTTCAGGCCTGTCATTGATTACAGGGCTCTCAATCGGAAGGTGGTGTTGCAATCTGTGCCCCTTCCCGACCTTCATTCTTGCTTTTCATGGTTTCGAAAGGCCAAGTTCTTCACTATCTTGGACTTGAATCAGGCCTATAATCAAATTCCCCTTGCCGAGGAGTCTAAACATCTTACAGCGTTTGCCACGGACTGGAATTTATATGAATACAACCGCGTGCCTTTCGGGCTCCCCACGGGGGCAGCTGTGCTCACTAGGCTACTAGATAGGGTCTTCTCCGACATCAAATTTGAGTACTTATATCACTACTTGGATGATGTCGTCGTATTTTCCGAGACTTTTGAAGAACATCTAGATCATCTGCGAGAAGTTCTCAATCGCCTTCGTAAGGCTGGGTTAACTGTCAAGTTGTCCAAGGTTGCCTTTGCTAAGCCCTCTATGTCATTCCTAGGGCATATTGTGTCTCCCGATGGGGTAGCTGTCGATCATTCTAGAACACAGGCCATCCGTGATTTTAAACCTCCTAAGGACATCAAAGGTATCGCTAGATTCATTGGTATGGTGAATTTCTTCAGGAAGTTTATTCCTAACTTCGCTAATAGAGCGGCGCCCTTAAACCTTCTTCGTAGGAAAGGCATCAAATTCGAGTGGGGACCTTCTCAACAAGCCGCTTTCGAAGATCTTAAATTAGCTCTCTGTAAAGCCCCTGTACTTGCTATGCCTGATTTCTCGAAGAAATTCATCGTCCAAACGGACGCGTCGTCGTCAGCTGTAGCTGCAGTCCTTCTTCAAGAGACTGAACTAGGGAGGCGTCCCATCGCCTATGCATCTAGGACTCTATCGGCTCAAGAAGCCAAGTATTCCATCTATGAGCTCGAAGGGTTGGCAGTCTTATTCGCCTTAGAAAAGTTCCGTCTCTATCTGGAACATGTCAAATTCGACCTGGAGACAGATAATCAAGCCTTAAGCTGGGTCTTAGGTAGGCCGCGTCGTACTGGTCGTATAGCCCGTTGGGCCATCCGTATTTCTGCCTTCCAATTTGATGTACGACATATCAGAGGTACCGAAAATGTTGTTGCTGATGGACTCAGCCGTATGTTTCACAACGACGTCGAAACCCACGAACCGGTCGACAGTTCATCACCTTCCGAGTCCATACTATCCGAGGTTAATGCCATCCTAACAGATGCTCCCATGCTTTTTAGGGATATTGAGAAATACCAACGTGAAGATCCGACGCTGGCTCCTATAATGGAAACCCTTTCTTCTGGGGAACATGCTGTCCCTTATGTTCTGAGGAATGGTGTTCTATGTTGCCCTTCGAGGCATGATAAGTTGATGAAAGTTGTTGTTCCAGCGGTTCTTGTACCTATGATTTTCAAATACTATCATGAGACCCCATTGGGGGGGCATCTGGGTATCTTTAAAACTCGTGAAAAGATTCGTGAAATGTTCATCTGGAAAGGTATGGACGGTGAAATCCGTGAACTTGTAAAAGCTTGTAAATCTTGTTTGATCAGTAAACCCACCATGTCCACTAAAGTAGGCCTTTTGTCTTCTCATCAAGCGTCGCGCCCCATGGAACGCCTGTATATTGATTATGTGGGACCCTTCCCCCAGTCAAAGGGCAATGCCAACAAGTTCATCCTTGTGTGTGTAGATGGTTTTACAAGATTTTCCTGGTTATTTCCGACTAAGCTGGCTACCGCTCAGTCAACCATTACTTGCTTAAATTCTATTTTTGCTTCTTTTGGTCCGTGTCAATATATTGTATCTGATAATGCTAAGGCTTTTACATCTAATTTATTTCGTAAATTCTGTTTTGACTTGTCCATCTCTCATGTAACTACATCTGCTTATTATCCTCAACCATCTCTGGCTGAACGGGTTAACCGTAATCTCAGGTCCGCACTCATTGCCTATCATCATGAAGATCCTTCCAGGTGGGACACGTCCCTGCATTGGATAGCTTTTGCTTTGAATTCAGCGGTTCATGAATCTCACAAGTTTACTCCAGCTTCCTTGATGTTCAAGTTTGTTCCCAACTCGCCGCTCTCTAACCTCTGGTCTTTGAATGACATTCTACCCGAGACAATAGATCCGGATAACATTAAAGATCTTTGGAAGAAGGCTAAAGCCAATCTTAAAGTGTCTCATGAAAAGGTTAGGGAAAGGTATGATCGTGGACGGAGACCCACCCCTTTGAAGGTAGGTGACCAGGTTATGGTCAAAAATTTTGTTCCCGCGGGCAAGCTTGCCCCCAGATTTCATGGGCCTTGTATCATTCTCGATTTTCTTACGCCGGTTACCTTATTGCTAAGTAATCCAGCCACCGAGAGGATATTTAGAGTTCACCTGTCCCAGGTGAAACCGGTGTAATTTCTGTGCTAACTTGCTTCATATTATTTTGAAAGGATATGAAGGTTATATATATTTTTTTTTTTGAGTTTCACTTTTAAGGCATTCTGCCCCTTCTATAGGATTTTGTTTCTTATGTAAGCATGTTTGTGAAACCTGCCCCGACCCATTAAACTGCCATCCTGTCTTTGCCACGGCCATTACCACGCTCCCGTCTCCTGCTCCACTCTACACAGTGGCTTAATGAATACCATGAATATCTGCACGCCGCTGGCCCCTCACTCTCTCTACAAGCCTGTACCCTCAAAGGAAATGATTGTCCAACACAATTCTGCCGCCTAGCTTTAATGTTTCAGCGCCCCCGCAGCCGCGCAGCGCCGTGCAGCTACTGGGGAGGGGGATGGGCCCCCTCCTCTCCAGCGAGGACGACATGTGCACGGCGAGCCGGAGCTCACCTCCCGGCCAAGGCTGATGTGCGGCGCACGACCTGCTACATGCCCGCAGCCTGTATCTGTTCACCGCGGGCGCGGCGTACTTCAACACCTCTGCTCCCCTCATAGTGCGGGCGAGCGGTATCTCAGGGTACTTGAGGGGTCCGAGCGGCCTCCGTTGGACGCAAGCTGCAACGGCCGGTCTGGCCATCCGACTCAATCTACATCAACTACATGGACAGTCACCATAAGCAATAATTACATTTGGGAATTTAACAACAATATTTGGTGGACATTGCAAAACTTTTCTTCACTTTTAAGCATTAAAGGTTTATCTTCAGAAATTCAACTACTACAACAGAAAGACTTTCATTCACCTGCAACAACAATATTTTGAAACTGAATTAAGAAATCTTGTAAATGCTTCTGCTATCTATCTTCGTATCAACATCATTACTTGGACTTTGTTTCAAACTGATTTCATGTGTCACCCCTGGAGGAACTTTTGGGGGGGGAGGTCTGTACCGGGCGGTACACCTCTACTCTGTTTATTTAAAAGTTGCGCCAGTTGAAACTCCTCTTCTGGAGGAAGGTTGAACTTTATCTATTCTATTAATTCTCTACTTTCTCAGAAGATGTCACCACGTGGAAAATTTTGAGTTTTTGAACTGTGTCACTTTTGATGTGTTTTTGTTTCGCTTGAAGTAAGAAGTGTGAACTTTCTCTTCTAGAGGACACTACTGAAGAATTACAATAGTGCAACCTAGTGCGAAATCAAAGAACTATTTTGTTGGAGAAATTTTTATTTCAAGAGTTTGTTCTTTGTTAAATTTCTTTCTGTCATGGTTTAAGTTGGCTGTATACCCCTCTTTTTCCCCTTATTTTGGATCTAGCCAATCCCGAATTTCTTTAATTAATTTTCCACCAATAATGTGTTTCTTCTTCCTCTATGTAGGGGTTTCTTTTCCCTAGCCAATAAAAACTTTGAGGGAGGGTGTTTTATTTCCCCTAACGCCTAGAATCTTCCGCGAGAGGATATAAACTGCTGATTTTGGGGTCTCCGGGCCACTTCTGTTCCATCTTTCAGTGCATTAAGTACATAGCAGGAGGCGGGAAGCGCCTCTTTCTTCTTCAGCCGTTCAACACCAGGTAATGGCCTATTAATAACTTCTTTTCTTGCTAGGTCGGCAGTTTAACACTCGCGGCGGGTTCGAAGCATTTCCATCATGTAACCTTTTCCTAAAATGTAATTACTCTTTTCATCTTTTTCTTGTAAAGCTACATATTGGGATAGAGACTGCTAACCCTCTCGAGCTCCCACTCACATTTGTTTTGAGGTGAACTTATTTTCTCAAACTATTCTTCGTTTATGTAATGTAAAGTGTTCTTCTCTAAGTCACCTCTGTAGTATGGGATTAGCCCTTGCGTTAGCGGCCCAGAGCCAGATTAGGTTTTAAAAAAAAACAAAGTGTATTAGGAGTGCAAGATCGCCTCCTCTCAAATTGTTATTTTAGAGGTCATGTAATCAACCTTCTTTTCATGTAATAGACCTCTGTAGGTTGGGTATTTTACCCCTGTGAATACGTCCTTAGAGGACAGCTTGAAGGTAGAGTTTGGTGTGGCCTTTGAGAGGCTTCAATTTTAAGAGCGGATCGCTCTTTTGATAATGGAGTGTCATATGCCTCGTGGAGGCTTTTCTGTGTAATTCGGAGCCAGGGGCTCCTAGGGATGAATGGGGTTTTCTGCCCCTCTGTTAAAACTTGTGTTTGTGGTAAAACTGAGCTGATCGCTGAAGTCAGGGCGTGAAGCCCAAAACCTGTAAATATTGTATCTCCCCTTGTTTTGCTACATTGTACCTGCCATGTCTGTTATTGCTTGGTTTTTGAAAAGAAAATATAACCTAGTTAAATTTTAAATTAATTTTACATTAACTTTGATTCCGTAGTTTGAAACCCATTCACGCCCGCACCTTCTTACGCCTCTACCTACCGCTAAAACACGGTAACAATAATAATAATAATAATAATAATAATAATAATAATAATGTTCTGGACCGTCGTCAAAATGTGCGGACTGCGCTGGAAACGGGTCCTGGCCTGGTAATGTCTACGAATACAGTCCGGCCGCGGGTTCAGTACCGCCAAGGCACCCAAGATATCACCACGCTGGATCTCCTTCAGGATTTGATCCATATTTAGAATGCTTATAGGAAAAGATGACAAAGATTTAGGGACCCAAGTGACCGCGTGGAATACTTGGACCTAGCCCGGGAAGTACGAAATCGATTGCTGGAAAGAAGGATTGAAAAATGTGAGGAACTTTGAAGTAATCTCTCAGAAAACGAGTCAGATCGCGAATTTCGGAGGATTATATATAACACGTTAAGCATTCAATTATGAATTTCAGTATAATACCGTAGCGAAGCACGGGTATCTTGCTAGTTGAAAATATAAGTCCAGTGCACCAGATCACAATTACAGTGTTTGTTCCATGATGGCATGAATTACTAGAACATTACCATAACTAAGTATGGAAAATATGAGGGGTCTGGATTAGTTTAATTTTCTTGCTCTATAAGTGATTGGCGAGGTCCGAGATGGTAAGGTGACGGGTGAATTTTCGACGCTTGTTATGTGCTCACTCCAATCTAGTGAGTCAGTTATGATAATAACGGTTTTTACGGAATTCTGAACTGGTGTACACCACAAATCGTGAAATTATCAGTGTTTTGCTGCCGTCTGGTAGTGGGGTTGTCAGGCGCACCCTTCCAAGACGCTGGCGACTAGTGCGTCGCCTGCAAGCCTCACTTGTTGAACAACTCAGGGGCGGAGCATGTAGTCCACCTCTGCTGAACACTGCTGATGTACTAGCCAGGAAGCCTCCGACGCTATCAATTGGCTGCAGGATGTCCAACTTAAATGTGCAGTTTTTTAGATTGGATTTCATCTATTCTGTGTGATCGCTATGCGATTGTTCGGCTCCTTGGTCAGTGTAGTGGCTTTCGGTTCAGGGCGATCCGGTTTCGATTCCCGACCGGGCGGGAGATTTTAAACTAAATTACCGTGGAGTCGCAGGGTCGCCCTATAAGAGCTGCACCATGGGAGATTATCGCAATGCGATTACGCAAATAAAGAGCTTCCAGGCCTCTGTGCTCTGGATCGTCGATTGTGTGTAACTGTCTTCAATGTATGTATTGTGAGAAATTGCAAACCGCAGGCAATAGAGTTATGTACTTCTTTGAGTATGTCAGAAAGTTCACTGCCTGTCAAAAGAAAGTTCACTGGACTATTTTCATATTCTACTGGATGAACTGAACTGTAGAAAGATGCAAAGTACCACATTTATGAACAGAAGTTATTACAAAAAAGAGACCTATCTGTAGTGCAATGTTTCAATTATTTATTCCTCAAACATTTCAAAGTTACAAATGAGAGTTTCTTGTCATACATTATTGGCAGTTTCATGATAAAGTTGGAATATGTTTGTGCTGAACGAAATTCATACTTAGACATTTATGGAAGGTGGTAAGTCCCATCAAATAATTCTGGGTGCTATGTTCTCAGTCACTCTCCACACATCTGCATATACAATATTTTATGCTCATTTATTTTCAGGGGATCGTAGCCTTTAAATCTTCCTTTTTTCCACCCGTAATTGAGTTTATTGAGGAACTAGACTCAAAGACAGCTGGACTGAGTGATGCTCGAATAGGGGTTTCACCTCACGGCTCGCCTACCTGCTCAGCCGAGAGGATTCTGCCTTTTCCACCAGAGGTCTCCATCGAATAGCAGCTAATTGAACTTCGTGGATTGTCACGTATCACTACGCAGTCGCCACCACCACTACATCCGCCGCTTTCGACTCCGTCACCGTTGCCTACCGTGCTGCCATCGTGTCCTCCTTCGCAGATCCCAACTTCTAGCACGCGTTCCATCTCCGACGTGGGACGCCAACAGCCTTCAGTACAAACGGTCCGCCCAACCACCCGTCCAGAAGATGCACAAAATCTCCGGCGCGTAGCGGTCAGTCCAATAGATCTTGATCAATCTCCAATCCTCTGCATGGAAACTGCACCTGAACGACCTCTTCCTCCTCCCAGTGAATCATTTCCAGTCTCAGGAGCCCGCTCTCTCCAGATCCCACCAACTACTACCCACATATATCTCCTTGAAAATCCAGCTCAGCAATTCCGTTCCCCTCGAAACACCATTTCCACCCTCCCCCAGTTTAATACGAGAAGATATAGCAGACATACGGCCAACCACAAACGGTGTTATCATCAAGTTAAATGGAGACCTCGTCGCCCAAGTTTCTCTCGCAACCAGTGCCTAAGACTCCATCCCCGCCTCCTAGACATAGCCTTTTTCAGCTGTGTGGTACGTGGTATACTGTAGATCCAGCCATCGCCGAGGAGGAAGTCATAACTGAATTACACTCCGAAGGTATCCCACCTCGTAAAGCCTTCCAAATACGGAACGCAGCATGCCCAACTTACATGATGAGAATTCTACTGCCTACCACCGCAGATCTCGATAGGGTACTAGCTTCGAGTGTGTCCATCTACCGCCGCCATTGCAAAGTTGAATCTTCCCGTGCACCCCCGCCGCAATCTACCCTCTGCGAAGGATGTTTGACGTACAACTCTCACAGCAACAACCAGTGTCGAGCTCCGAATCGAAAGTGCGGGCATTGTCTACAAGTGCCCTAACACTGCAACACTCCTGTGGAGAAGCACACCCGCAGATGTAAAGCACCTCCTCCTCCTGACAATCCCGAACTCGTCGCACAGTCCTCCGCTCTCTTTATCCCTCCCCTAGCGTCGAGGATTTAATTCGATTCATCACTATAGCCCTGTACAATATTCACCCCTACCAACGTCCTCTCTTTCTAACACACCTACAAGTTGCTGCAAACCAATCCCTCAATGTCCACTTTCAGATTTCACTTCCATTTCACCTGAACCCTGTCGCTCGTCCTTTGCCCTTACCACTGATATTTCTCTTCAATGCACGTTCAAGCATCCAGTCAACAAACGGCACTTCGACGGGGAAGAAAGCGACACACATCACATCGTTGGCAATCTGCAATCACTTTTCGCTTTCCAGAAGGATCATCCATCATCTTCTAACTACTCTGTATTACTCACTTCTTTAAATCATATTATGTATTATTTTCTTTTTCACATGAGAATATGTGCATTTTTATGCAAAAGTGCTCACCCTCCACACCAACAAAAATGAAATAAAGTAAACAAAACAAACAAAAAATCCCCTAATAAAGCAACCTTAGCCAAGATGCCACTCCCCTCCCATATCCTCCCACAGGGAGGGAATGTAAAAATTAATAGAAAGAACATTCATATTTCTATTTCCTGAAAGTTCATTGTACAATTTTTGTTTCGCGGTAACTGTTTCAGCGGCAGTGTTATTCTCGATTGATCAAGCAATAAACTGGAAAAGAGAAAAATGTACTGAAGAGAATTAATCCTGTAATCACTAGGAATGCCAGCAATTCTAACAAATGGGGCTTATTGAAAAAAGTACAGTACCGTGACGCTTAATGCTTAGTGAGTTAGTCAAGTCCATTATCCAAGTTGATTTTAGCTTCTCTTGGAGACTAATTACTTCGGATCGAGTGGAGGTATTTCAGTAATAATGTTATTGGCTTTACATCCCACCAATGGTTTTCGGAGACGCCGAGGTGCCGGAATTTAGTCCCGAAGTAGTTCTTTTACGTGTCATTGAATCTAGCGACACGACGCTGATGTATTTGAGCTCCTGATTGAACCACGATCGAACCTGCCTAGTTGGGCTCCGTAGGCCAGCGCCTCAACAGTCGGAGCCGCTCAACCCGGTCTAGGTATTTCAGTCGCCTTGACAAAGAACATTGCAATGTATTTGAAACGTTGGCAAACTATACGAATAATAACACGGTTCAAGCCAGAAGAACGCCGAGGTATTTGAAGCGAATATGATACTCATTTCTTATTATTGTAAAGTTGCTTTACGTCGCACCGATACAGGAAGGTCTTATGGCGATGAAGGGACAGCAAAGGGCTAGGAGTGGTAAGGAAGCATCTGTGTCCTTAATTAAGGTACAGCCCCAGCATTTTCCATGTGTGGAAATGGGAAAACAGAGAAAACCATCTTCAGGAACAGTGAGGTTCGAACCCACTATCTGCCGAATAATCATTTCATAGTTTGACTAATGGTTTTTAACAACTTGTTTTACGTCACACCGGACTAATGGTTTTACATTGCCCAGGTATTCCATACAAAGCTTCACTTCCAAGTTTGCCGGTAACATGTACATTTTAGCACTTAGCAGCTTCAGTAACGGGATAGTTATAGCAGTAATTGAATGTGAGGAGGGGGGGGGGGTAAAAACTGGACATCTACAAAAATATAAATTTTCAGGAGAGATCTGTTTTAATTAACTCACAAATTAAACATAGTATTTTTGCAACTAATATCAGTTTAAAGAAAAGATATAAATAAAGATTTTTTGTCAAAGTGCTGAAAATAACAGGGCGCATCACTAATAAACACAGTATTATCATCTCATATGAAGTTTCTTCATCAAGTACACAAACGCTGCTTAATCCTCACCGTTCTTCTCACAATCCCGGCACACATCTTCAAAACATGTTAACGCTTCTTGTGAAGACACATCGAAGTACTTCAGTCAGCATTCTTTTTTTCACTAACGGGATTGAGATTTAGATTTAAAATCAAATATTTGCCAGTCTGTACCAAGAATTGGGCACTTCCCTTGTTTTCCTAATATCACATGATATTCTGATGATAAAGTGATCGTGTTCACTCTTCGATACTCCTTCCCGATATTTAGAAAGACGCGATCTGGAGTAAGGTAACTGTGACCTCGCATGGGGGCGAAAACGGGAGGATGTTCTTGAAAACAGTACAATTATCCACTATTTTCATGAGAATGGGCAAGTCTGTAGAATTTTGTTCTGTGAGACACATAAATCGGAGAAAAGCCATAGGACAGGGTTCTTTTTCTTTTTCTTCTTGAAATTGTTTTCCACCTCAGTTATGTAGTGGTTCAGTGCAAATGCAATTTCGTTTTAAATATATAGATGTCAAGTTTCAGTACGGGCAGTGTAGACGTTAACTTTTGTAAAAAACCATTGCCAGCAGATGTTAAGTTCAGCTAAATTTCAACTACGCCAATGAATTCAGCTTGTGCTAAAACATAAGGATACACCAATATCTAAAAGTGGATAATTTTGTAGATGTTAAGTTTTGTGAAATCTCCTTGGTGACACATATCCAGCGTGACTCCTTGCGTAGCAGCTGGTACTGACCTTTGTTTCTGTTTCAGTCTACATACATATAATATATCTAGTTAATATGTTGAGCATCGCTAAACGGAGGCTTAAACACATTTCTTTTCAAGAATGCTGACTCTGGTTTACGAAAACGGAATGCAGTGATAAACCCTGTTTCCGAATCAGTCATCGATACATATATTCCCTGAGTCTTCTTGGCTTTGAGAAAGTCTATCTGTTTGGCAATATTACATCGAATATCACACATTCAGCATAAAAAAATTTAAATACCACTGGGCCCTATTGAAGAAGTATAACATTGTAGAACTATTTATATGCTGCTGCTGATGAAGTTATTTCATTCTTGTCCTTTGTCAGCTAAACCAGTAGCTCTTAGGCCTTTTATTGTTGATTTATTGATAATATGACTTTAAATGTGATTGTATGTGTTCTACATACGTTTTTAGTTATTGTTGACTCTGGCGCAGAGATCGCCGGACCACCAAGGGGAACCAACCCAGGGAGAGGACCCGCACCGCACCCCCTCCCCCCATAGTTTTCTCCCGCTAGACCCCGTTTATTGAATTCTTTCTCTGTACATATTTACATATATTTACAGTTTTGTTAATCGTTTTGTTGAGCCTCTTCTTTGGCTAGAGTCTTTAAGTCCTTCTTGCTGATCGTATTTGTAACATATGTGTCAAATATTACAATATAATTACATATCATGCACAAGCTACATCATTTTACACAATTTTGTTAGTTATTTTGTTGTTTCGTGAAGCCTCTTGTTTGGCTAGAGTTTTTAGGTCCATTTTGCTTTTGTATTTAACATATGTGTCAAGCAATACGATCCACTTATCTATCATTGCACAAGTTACATTATTTTATATTTATTCATACAGTGATTTACACTACTTTGTACGTCTCTTGTAAGGTATGTTCTGTCTTTTCTTGGCGTTAATTGTTTATTTGTAAACATCTGTGGTAGTACTTCTAGTCATATGTTTGTTTGGAATGTCATTCATAGTCGTAGTGGTCACTGTATTATTGAGTCAGTCAGTGTTGTGAACAATGCAGTAGTAGTAACTATGTGTTCATTGATGTTCTGGTCTCGTCTTGGGGCTGTTTTTATCTCAAATCTAGGAAAGCCGTAATTAACATAAACCGAACCCACTCGTATACCTTCCCCATAACCTCAGGTCTTGCTCAAAGCTCTCCACTCTCTCCTTTCCTACATATTATACACATACGACATCCCGCACCCAGCACCACCATTACGACTCTACCAATATGCTGATGACCTTGCCATTCTAGCCTTCAGCCCTACCTTCACATCCCTCAACAATAGACTACAGAAATACTTGAACACTCTTGAAACCTGGCTCAATCAATGGCACATCTCCATCAACCCCACCAAAACCCAGTTCATAGTTTTCCGAAATAAATCCCGTCTCTGCCCTGTACGCCACAAAGTCCACATAACAATGTATAACATACCCTTTATTGAAACTAACAGACTAACATCCTTAGGAATTAAATTTCAAAATAACCTGCAATGGAACCACCACCTGGCAGATATCCATAGAAAAGCTATTAACCGTTTCCGAACACTCAGATCCCTAACAGGTTTCACATGGGGACTTAAACCCACCCAAATAATTAACGTTTATAAGACTTTCATTCGACCCTTAATAACCTACGCCTCCCTGACATGGATTACTGCCCACCCAACTGAATACGTTAGACTCAACCGACTCGACCGTTATGCTATACGTATAGCACACCATCTACCTACCGACACACCCTCCGCCAATTTCACCCCCTCCTATACCTTCCCAAAAAAAAAAAAAAAAAAAAACCATCATACCTACACAAATTACGCCTCCAATATTTGACAAGAAGCACACTCCATAACAACCCTATAATTAGAGAAGCCCTACCACTGTCACCTCTAGCCACCGCAATTCTAAACGACAATCGCACTCCAGAAAATTCTCATATCTTCCCTCCTCCCATCACATAACTTCCACCACCTTCCCATTGTCAAGGCACAAAGTCTCAACAATCGCAAATGATAACAGAACAAGATGCTCCTGACCACGGTGACTCATCACCTGAATAGTGTACCGGCCGACTTAGGCACCACAAGTGCTGTCACAAATATCAAGTGAAAGTGAAGTGAAGTGAAGTCTCTAGTAACACCCAAAGTTAGTGAAAATTTCAGTGATTTTACCACATAAGTGTTACAAATTGTTTACATGAAAATGAATAATATCACAATCACCAATATTATTATTATTGCTATTCAAATATTATTATTATTATTATTATTATTATTAATATTATTATTATTATCATATTATGGCTATTAATTAAAATTATCAATACTCCCACGTACAGCAATAATAATATCTAAGCGGACAACATAAACATTCGATCAGTATAACCTCATTATTATTATTAAAAGTACCTACTATTATTACAGATGCTAAATATTATTATTATTCATTTATTAAAATATTGATTCCATTCCATACAAAGGTTTATATGAAGACTTTTGCGCGTTATATGTTGACGCAGGAGTCCTGTTAATTGTGGATCTCTGTACAGAAACACTCTCTGAAGCCGAAATGGAATACTTATTTATGTATTGAGAGGCGTGATATCCACTAAGCTATCACGGCCTGAGACTACCAGTCAATGACAACATAAATAAACGTTGGATATAAATGAAGTATTTTCATTGTCTTGACTACACCAGTGCGCTCTGCCTTCATCAGCCAGAGCGTTGACTTGGTCCCGATGTTTTCAATTCTTCTTATTGGTTTTGCTTCAGGTTAGGAAAGAGCTGCAATTGACAAAGGAGCTTTAGCGTTAACATTTGCCTAGGGAAAATATGGGAAACAAGTGCGACGGAGGGGCTCGGATGGAAATTTGCAGCTATACAACCCGGGACGTTTTTCCAACGTGCTCGATGGTACCGATATTCAAAAGAAGTAGATTTAAGATCAATCAGTCACTACTGGTCTGCATTTAAGGCAGTCGTCCTGGTGACAGATTCCATATTTGTTGTTTTCCTGGCCTTTTCTTAAATGATTGCAAAGAAATTGGAAATTTATTGAACATCTCGCTTGGTAAGTTATTCCAATCCCCTTCCTATAAACGAATATTCTCCCCAATTTGTCCTCTTGAATTCCAAGTTTATCTTCATATTGTGATCCTCCCTACTTTTAAAGACTTATTCGTCTACTAATGTCATTCCACGCCATCTCTCCGCTGACAGCAGCTCGTCTCCTTTGTCCCAAGTCTTCTCAGCCCAAACTTTGCAACATTTTTGTAACACTACTCTTTTGTCGGAAATCACCCAGAACAAATCAAGCTGGTTTTCTTTGGATTTCTTCCCATAGACTGGAACCATACTCCAGTTGGGGTCTTACCAGAGACTTATATGCCCTCTCCTTTAAGATACAGTTCCTCTTTAACCCATTTAGGCTGACATAGCTGGAAGACCGAAAGTTCTTTTTGACAGGGATTATTTTCACGAACATTTCCTGCTACTACATAGCTTGATAGATTTCATACTCAGCACGCCTTTAATAAGTTTTGATAACCTAGACGATACCATTTTGTTGAAGTCTAGAGCCATTAGGTACGTCGATTACAGTTATAGCATAATTAATATAGCGTCATATTCTACTGTAATTAAATTGCATGTTTTGACATGTCGGATGTCGGACGTGGTGTAGGGAGGCTGAGGTTAGCTACTGTGGTGACCCTCCCTTTGGAGGGTCACGTTTCCGTGGGACCTCTATAGCATGTCCGGAAAGTTTCATTTCCTTAAATTCCATTTCTTACAATAATGTTTGTAACACTAATTTCAGGCCATTCTTTCTCTGTTCAGTTTCTAAATCACTTACAGTGCTTAAGTTTGTTGATTACATTTTGGGATACTTCTTTATTTGTGCCTTTATTTGTTTTTTCACTTATGGGCTTTATCAGCTAGGCCCAGGACTTAGACTGTAAAAAATTCCGTTTACAATGTACCCATTATTAGTCCTCCTATCGAGAATGTGTATCTGAGAAAAAATTAGAAATATATTTTCATTAAAGTTGGTGTTGGATATTATGTGGGAGAGTAAATTCACTTTGATGGCCTCCTATTAAACCCTACTCCATTCAGGGATTCTGGAATACTATGAACCCTAAAATCTACCTTTGTATAGTTGGATGATAAAAGTAAAATTTGGTTGCTATATGCCTAGTAGTTTTTCAGTTATGAGAAAGCAGCTCTACCAGCACCCGCTTTTGGGGTGTGTCGGCTTCGACGTAAGACTGTAAAACATTGCGCTAATAATATGTCTCTGATTAATCCTCCTAACGAAAAAGTACACATGAGAAAACAGTTTACGAATAGATTTCCATTAATGTTGATCATGGATAATTTAGGGGGGAATAATATAACTCTTTCTGTCTTCCTATAAACCTCCAGTTTACTCCGTGATTTTGAAATTGTATGGACCCTAAAGCCGATCTTTGGATAGGTGGATTCTATATATGAAGTTTGGTTGAAGAAAGGAAACAAACAAACAAACAAACAAACACAAATGCTCAAAAATCTGCATCTGAAACACTATGGGCACATTTCGCCAAAATAATCAATGTGCAGACACACGGCAGATATATAGAAAAAACATCCGTTAATGAGATAGGGGAACGGTTCTACTAAGAGACACTGAAATGGTTAGTCTGTAGTTAATGTGCTCAGTGCAAACCAAGGTTACTAAAAGAGACGAAGATGTTCAGCTGTAAATTATTACGGCTTAACTCAGTGAATTCTGACCTGTTAGTTGTGTAATGGTAATTATAAATAATTGCCTGAAGCCTTATATGCCTCAGAAACCATATGCTTAGGTGGTCACTCTAAAATTACAGAAATTGAAAAGCAGGAGCGGAAAATTCTCAGGAAAATGTATGGTCCTACGAGAGAAAACGGAATGTGGATTAAGAGGAGAACAGCGGACCTCTACTCCTTCACCGACAGGTTTACTGATGGCGTACGGAAAATACGCCTTAATTTCTATGGCCATATCTACAGAATGAACAGCGACAGACTAACTCTAAATGATTATTCAAAGTAATCAACTCAAAGAAGGTCAAAATAAAATGGCTAGAAGAAACTAAGGCGGACCTCCAAGAAATAAATATGACAGACGACATCATGGAAAATCGTGGAGCTTTTAGAACAAAAGTAGCCAATCATAAATTTAGGGAGAAACCCCAAAAGACAACTGGTAGGAAGTGGTCGACAGAACGCAAGATGCAACACAGTGCATTCATGAAGAGATTTTGGGTGGATAAGAAGGCACACCTCCTCTGCGAACCATGTGACCTTGCCGCGGTGGGGAGGCTTGCGTGTCCCAATGATGCAGATAGCCGAGCCGCAGGTGCAACCATATCGGATGGGTATCTGTTGAGAGACCAGACTAACGAATGGTTCATCGAAAGGGGGGTAGCAGCCTTTCGGTAGTTGCAAGGGCGGCAGTCTAGATGATTGACGGATACGGCCTTGTAATAATACTCAACATGGCTTAGCTGTGTTGATACTGCTACACGGCTGAAAGCAATGGGAAACTACAGCCGTAACTAACTCCCTAGGACATGCAGCTCTCTCTGTATGAATGATGTACTGATGATGGCTTCCTCCCGGGTAAAATATTCCGGAGGTAAACTAGTCCCCCATTCGGATCTCCGGGTGGGGACTACACGAGAGGGGGCGATCATCAGGAAGATGGATACTGACATTCTGCGAGTCGGAGCGTGGAATGTTAGAAGTTTGAATCGTTGTGGTAGGTTAGAGAACCTGAAAAGGGAGATGGATAGAGATGAAGTACGTTGGCAAGAAGATCAAGATTTTTGGTCAGGCGACTACCGAATTATCAACACAAAATCAAACAGGGGAAATGCAGGAGTTGGTTTAATAATGAATAAGAAAATAGGGCAGCGGGTAAGCTACTACGACCAGCATAGTGAAAGAATTATTGTCGTCAATATAGACACCAAACCAATGCCCACCACAATAGTGCAGGTCTATATGCCTACTAGTTCAGCGGATGATGAAGAAATCGAAAGAATATATGAGGAGATAGAAGATTTAATACAATATGTAAAAGGTGACGAGAATCTAATTGTGATGGGAGACTGGAATGCAGTGGTAGGGCAAGGAAGAGAAGGTAATACAGTAGGAGAATTTGGATTGGGACAAAGGAACGAAAGAGGAAGTCGGCTGGTTGAATTCTGCACTGATCATAATTTAGTCCTTGCCAATACTTGGTTCAAACACCACAAACGACGGCTGTATACGTGGACGAGACCTGGAGACACTGGAAAGTATCAAATAGACTTCATTATGATTAGGCAGAGATTCAGAAACCAGGTGTTGGATTGCAAAACTTTCCCAGGAGCAGACATGGACTCTGACCATAACTTGTTGGTCATGAAATGCCATCTGAAGTTGAAGAAATTGAATAAAGGAAAGAATGCAAAAAGATGGGATCTAGACAAGTTGAAAGAAAATAGTGTGAGGGATTGTTTCAAGGAACATGTTGCACAAGGACTAAATGAAAAGGCTGAAGGAAACACTATAGAGGAAGAGTGGAGAGTCATGAAGAATGAAGTCAGTAGGGCTGCTGAAGAAATGTTAGGAAGGAAGAAAAGATCAACTAAGAATCAGTGGATAACTCAGGAGATACTAGACCTGATTGATGAACGACGAAAATACAAGAATGCTAGAAATGAAGAGGGCAGAAAAGAATACAGGCTATTAAAGAATCAAGTGGATAGAAAGTGCAAGGTAGCTAAAGAAGAATGGCTGAAGGAGAAGTGCAAGGATGTCGAAGGCTGTATGGTCCTGGGTAAGGTAGATGCTGCATACAGGAAAATCAAGGAAACATTTGGAGAAAGGAAATCTAGGTGTATGAATATTAAGTGCTCAGATGGAAAGCCACTTCTAGGGAAAGAAGACAAAGCAGAAAGATGGCAGGAGCATATCCAACAGTTGTATCAAGGTAAAGATGTAAATAATTTGGTTCTGGAACATGAAGAGGCTGTTGATGCTGATGAAATGGGAGACCCAATTTTGAGGTCAGAGTTTGACAAAGCTGTGAGTGACCTCAATAGGAACAAGGCACCTGGAATTGATGACATTTCCTCTGAATTACTGACTGCCTTAGGAGAAACCAGCATTGCAAGGTTATTTCACTTAGTGTGCAAGATGTATGTGACAGGAGAAGTCCCATCCGATTTTCGGCAGAATGTTGTTATACCTATTCCCAAGAAAGCCGGTGCTGACAGGTGTGAAAACTACCGCACCATTAGTTTAGTATCTCATGCCTGCAAAATTTTAACACGTATTATTTACAGAAGAATGGAGAAACAAGTAGAAGCTGAGTTGGGAGAAGATCAATTTGGCTTCAGAAGAAATGTAGGCACACGTGAAGCAATCCTGACTTTACGTCTGATCTTAGAGGATCGAATCAAGAAAGACAAGCCCACGTACATGGCATTCGTAGATCTAGAAAGGGCATTCGATAATGTTGATTGGACCAAGCTATTTATGATTCTGAAGATGATAGGGATCAGATACCGAGAACGAAGAATTATCTACAATCTGTATAAAAATCAGTCTGCAGTGATAAGAATCAAGGGCTTTGAAAAAGAAGCAGCAATCCAGAAAGGAGTGAGGCAAGGCTGCAGTTTGTCCCCTCTCCTTTTCAATGTTTACATAGAACAGGCAGTAAAGGAAATCAAAGAGAAATTTGGAAAGGGAATCACAGTCCAAGGAGAGGAAATCAAAACCTTGAGATTTGCCGATGATATTGTTATTTTATCTGAGACTGCAGAAGCTCGAGAAGTTGCTGAATGGTATGGATGAAGTCTTGGGTAAGGAGTACAAGATGAAAATAAATAAGTCCAAAACAAAAGTAATGGAGTGCAGTCGAACGAAGTCAGGTGATGTAGGAAATATTAGATTAGGAAATGAAGTCTTAAAGGAAGTAGATGAATATTGTTACTTGGGTAGTAAAATAACTAACGATGGCAGAAGTAAGGAGGACATAAAATGCAGACTAGCACAAGCAAGGAAGAGCTTTCTTAAGAAAAGAAATTTGCTCACTTCAAACATCGATATCGGAATTAGAAAGATGTTTTTGAAGACTTTCGTGTGGAGTGTGGCATTGTATGGAAGTGAAACATGGACGATAACTAGCTCAGAAAGAAAGAGAATAGAAGCTTTTGAAATGTGGTGTTACAGAAGAATGCTGAAGGTGAGATGGTTAGATCGAATCACGAATGAAGAGATACTGAATCGAATTGGTGAGAGGAGATCGATTTGGCTAAATTTGACGAGAAGAAGAGATAGAATGATAGGACACATCTTAAGACACCCAGGACTTGTTCAGTTGGTTTTTGAAGGAAGTGTAGGTGGTAAGAACGGTAGGGGTAGACCAAGGTATGAATATGACAAGCAGATTAGAGCAGATGTAGGATGCAATATTTACGTAGAAATGAAAAGGTTAGCGCAGGATAGAGTGGCATGGAGAGCTGCATCAAACCAGTCTATGGACTGATGACTCAAACAACAACAAAGAAGGCACACACCATCAAACTCACTAACAAGTTCAAACGCGCTCTATGAATGGGCATAACGAAGAAAGAAAGAAGAAGAAGAAGAAGGCAAGGTCCGCTATAATTCATAGCACCGAGAAGATTCAAGATGAGTATGTTCATAGAATTCACACCATCACTGGATAAATAGAGGCCGTGGTAATAATGGTATTTCGAAGTACCAAGACATTGCATTCTCGCCCAACTAACGAAATAGCGCAATGGAAACAGGGAGTGCCAAGTCAAGTTAGAAACATGATAGGTCAAGATTAGGAAACAAGAGTAAAGCATAATGAATGTTTAAGACAAATGTATTGAAACAAATCAAACTCTTTAGAAATGTTCTCAAACGACCATGGAACCATACAAATATGGTACTTTCCCAACCATTAACCTTAAAATTTACAACATGATTCAAGATAAGGCCTACAAGAAAGAAAGTAAGAGAGAAAGAAGCAGGAAAGAAAAGGAGGAGGCAGGAAAAAGGAAAAATATGCCTACCTATCGAGAATAGTCGCAAGAAATACAAAAAAAAGTTACATAATTTTACAAGTACAGGATACAATACAAAAGTCCTCCGAAGAGAAGTCCATAGAATGATCGGAAATAAATTGGATAGGAACTGCATCTATTACCAGTCAGTCATAGTATAAGCTCATGACAAGCCAGATCATCAACCAGGCCAAAATCACTGTCATCCAAGGAAGCTATTCCAAGTCAATCCCATTCAAACTTACACAATTACAAACATGAATCCGAAGCACAGTTCACGCATAGGACTCTCGAAGCACTAGATATAGAACACGCACAGCTCGAGAGAGAGAGTTGCACCTGAGTTATGACTTAAAACAATTCGCAGATTGAAAGAAGGTAAAAACTTGGTTAGGAAATGCCATGCTCCCAAATTAAATTTCCAAAGGAAAAGTTGTTCCTTCTGAAGTTCCAAATTTAAAGGAAAGATTTGAAATGTTGGTTGTACTAGCACAGGAAAGGCACAGCTCCCTAACGACGGAGACGATGTTTGGCGTTTCACCCTCCACACAGGCTAAGGTCCATCTCAATTAACACGGAGAAAAGCCTGGTTTATATATGCTAGAGTAGAGGGGAAGTAATTGAGGAGAAACACGTCAGAAATATTCCAGATGTTACGGGAGAGTGTGCAGCAACCAAACAGTATGAGTGCGAGCAGGCAAGAAGGTGGTCAGTTAACAGCAAATGGCGAAGGTGAAGAGACCTGAAGTCCGTAGAGAGTATATGATTTTCAATAAATATTTTCGATGACGTATTTGAGTCTCAGTTGCAGAGTAAAATGTGGCGTGTTATCGTAATGAAGGTGAAACCGTAGCAGTAGTAGAGAGTTATGTGACGAGTCCGTTACAGTTACCTGAGATCGGTACACCAGACCAATCACGTACGAATTAATGAAGACTAAAGCTGTTAACTTTCGCTCTAATGCCTAAGCCACGCACCCCAGCAGAAAGAGAACGTAATATCAGACCTGTTGAATATCACGAGGAGATGTCCACATACTACTAACAATCATACAGTGCACATCATTTCAGTTTTATAGACAAATCGATATAAAAGATCGAACTATATCAGTGCAATGGTAGTGAGAAGTTATTTTGAGATTTCTTTATTAAAACAAGTTACTTTCGTTTTTACTAATATTAAGAAAGATTAAGAGTAATGCAACTGTGGAAACACTAGATTTCATTTCCATTGTGTCTTTATGTCTGACAAAATGTTAATTAAGTTGTCTTCTCTCATGCGTGGCTGGCATAGAAGAAGTAGCACTTCATTTATGAGTAAGAACGTAGAATTTGTGTTGCGAGTTTTTACCTGGTATGAAAATGGTAGTTAATTTCTGTTCCTTGTCTCAATAGAGACTGCGACATTATTCTATAGTTACAGACATAAGATTGAAGAAAATGACTGTCAAAAGGGAAATTGCTATTCAAAGAGGCCGAGCGTTATTCTGAAGCAAATATGAACAAACGTTGTAGGAATCAGTTGTTAATTAATCAATTAATTAACTTTATATAATGGCCTGCACGTGTATGAGTACTTGAAATAATGTGTGATCGATAATACTGATACTACACAATAGTTTTCAAACAAGTTAAAGGATCACCCAGTAGAAATGCTGCAATGGTACGCCCAACATTTCCAGCTAAATCTGAAACTTGTCACATTAAATAACCAATGGATTAGTTCATTTTCGCCTTCTTAGCGTTTTTTTCGCTGGGACAGGATCAATGCACGCACTTCGAGTACTCTCATGGTGTCCAGCCACCTTCGTTTAGGTCGTCCTCATGTCGACGGTTCTATGATATTCTGCGCTGATGATATCAGTCCGTAGCAACGATTTTCTCACCGATTGGAGCAACACATTCTAATTATCTGCTGGTTGTGTTACTGAAACGTTCGTACAGATAAATCTTCAATGTTCCTGACAATTTTTTAATTTCCATAACATGGCAGTGTATTATCGTTGCTGCTGACAAGTAATCAATACCATAGAGAGCATTTGGTCTCCTTGATTTTAGGCGGATAGGGAATTAACTACCACGCAGAACACCTGTGACATTCCTGAATTGTATCCAGGTTGGTCTGATTCTTGCCCGCATACTGCAGTCGAGGCCCTGGGCAACCGAGTGTATCTACCTTGGTAAGAGGAACTTTATTAGTTTGTACAGAACCATGAGACGGAATTATTTCTAGGTACTCAGTCCTTCGGATGTTCAGAGGAAAGCCAAACATTACCAGATAATCGAACCATCCTTGGATTTGAACTTCAAGTTAGATATAAGCATTACATCATCAGCATACAGTGTCGTGTTATGGTCTACAAAGAGCAGAGCAGCGGAGAACAAGCCGATCCTTGAGGAACGCCAGCTGTCCTGCAGAGTATAACACTTGGGTGCTGGTGTTGGTGTACATCATTTTCACCCAGCTGATGTATGAATGAGGGTTTAATGACTGGACAAGGAATAAACTAGAGCAGAACTTAACGTATCAAATTTTGAAATGTTATTTCTTTCCTTTCTTTTTCTAGTTTAAAAATAGAGGAAATAGACAATATGAATGAATAACAGACAAAATTCACAGGTTATTAATGAGGTCATCAGCTCTAACAATAACAGGGACTTAGAAGGCCTAAAATCAGGTACAAAACTTGCGATAATTAACAGTTTGGTTGATTTACATAGAAAAGAGCATTATTGCTCTTTACAGGTACAAATGTTCTATAAGAGCAACATTTTCTCCCAGAAGTTACATTACTCAGCAGTCTGAGCTCCACAATACCATAGTCTAACCTCGCAAAGGTATCAGTTTCTTACGGCGCATTAAAATTGACATTAAAGTGTTCACGCACAGTTCCCCGAACGTGGGCTTATCCATTTCATAACAGTCACTGTTCCCAAATGGAACTAACAGAAGGAAAAATTTACAGGGGCATAATATCCCATACTACGCGGCCTTATTGGTAAAAGGAAAAGGTTGCACATGACCAGTCATGACAAAAATCAAGGAGGCGAAACTGTTGTACTCCTTCAAGAAATTGTTAAAACCCTAATGTACCGTACCCAGGGATAAATACCCTCTAGGACGATGCCTCCATTCCTGTAAGAACATCCGACTAACTCAGGGTTGGGCAGAGTGTGGATAGGTTGTCGGTTGGGTCAGGATAAAAAGTCGAAGTTCTACTCTAAAATATCAATCAATGACAGGAAATGGAGGTATAACACGAATGAGAAACAATCATAGGCGATAAGATGGATTTATTGATAAATATCCCCGATCATACTACGAGAAAACAATAAAATCAAGAAAAAATAAAGTGTCAAATGAATTCAAAATATGGAAAATAAAGGGAAATTAAAACATTACTAGAATGATAATACAAAATTTAAAATAAAAAATCTCAAGTTCCACAAAGAACATTATATACATCAAAACTGAGCTGCATCTTATAGTCCACTAGCTGATGTACCCGTGCTTCGCTACAGAATTCAAAATTTTATACAGAATTCTAGGTTAGATAGTGTAAACGTTGTGAGCAAGATTGTATTAAGTTGCATAGCTCTTAACGTTGCCCTAGAAGCACGACGGGCAAGTCACCAATGTCTTTTCTTATATGAAGACTGGGTTGGGTAATTTTAATTGTAATGGTAGGCCAGCTTGCCTACCGTCAGTCACAATCAGGTTGGGGAGTTTTCATTATAATGGCAGACACTATCTCTCCGCCTGCCTTTATAGATTCTCAGAAAGACTCTCTTACTGGTTTTCCCAACTGAAATGAACATGGGTCATTACAATGACGTCAGTAGGAATGGCGCGATTAAAAGCGATGAAATACTCGATCAAATGAAAAACCACACATTTTCTCACTTTTAACGAACAGTGCTATGCTGCCGAACTAACAGTCCAATGCTACAGAGCTGGAATAACCAAGACGCAGACATCCGTGGTCCGTGAACAATCTTCTTCCTTTTTTCGGTGGGGGGGGGGGGGGGGAGAGGTCAAATAGTGGATAGTCCCAGGGCAAAAACTATACCCGTTTACTTATCTGTTTCCTGGGAGTACCCGATGAGTCAGAAAATCTCAATTCACTACACTGGCGGAGGAAAGAACTATCTGACGTGGAGGTAATTTTTCCTCCAAGCCAGAGAAGAAACCACATCTTCGCTGCTAATTTCGAATAAAATGAATGTAGATTTAATGAAAGTGAAGAGGAAGAAGCTTTTCCTAAGAAACGGCTCTTTTCAGGGTTGAATTTTGAGTTATTTAGTGAATTGTGGTACTATAATTTGGAATAGGGCTAAATTGTAATTCCAGACCAGTTCATACTACTCCTCCTACTACTACTAACTGAGCCTCTGACTTACGTGCGTACACTGCTCATTCAAAACAGTGCGTCAGAGTAGGTATCGGATACTGTGATGAACCAGTGTGTTACGTACCAGCAGTATCAGAAAATGTATGAACCAGAGGATTGGCATGCTAAAGAAGAAAGTTATCTAACTCCTCAGCTAACTTCCCACCAATATTCGGTACGCAGCAGTAATCCCATCTATCGGAGTTGAATGTCAGCATAAGAGACAAAGAACATTACAACAAATAACGGTCACTGTAATGTTATTGTTGATCTATGTTTCGCGTTTTCGATATTGTAGGCCTTCACATTATTAATTGTCTTCCGGTTCTGAAATACCACTCTTATAATAGTCAGTACGGTAAATCTGAATAAAACATAAATGATCGGTAATTATATTCTCTATAACTTTTGTTATGTAATACTTTTCCATAGGACCAAGAGCATAAGTATTTAAAAATTAAATTTTAGGTGCCTTCCCCTAAACTACCGTTTTACCCAGGGTGAATAAAATTGTTTATAGCTTAAACTGTAGTTTCTTATTCCTGGCTTTATATACCGATTTTCATTAAATTCTGTTTACCCATTTTGTCGGGGCTCGGCGTTGATATGGACTTAGCAACAAAAATCCAAATTCATGAATATCTGTGTTATCATAGCCGGTACGGTAAAAATGCATAAGACGTAAATGATCAGAAATTTAATTCTATATAACTTTAGTTATGTAATATGTATCGATATGACCACTAATAATATAAATATTTGAGAATTGAATTTTAGGCCTTCCCCTAAACTACCATTTCACTCAGCGTGAATAAAATAATTTATAGCCTAAATTATAGTGACTCACCCCCCCGACTCTACATACAAATTTTTATTAAATTCTCTTCAGCCGTTTTCTAGTGATGCGTGCACATACATACAGACAGACAGACAGACAGATAGACAGACAGAAATTATGGAAAAGTAAAAACTGCATTTTCTTATTACTGTGGACATGATCGATACAGAAATACCATTCTTTTCAAATTCTGAGCAATGTACAGACAAAACTCTTATTTTATTTATATAGATTGTTTATATTTTCTGGCAACAAGTGTACGCAAACACTGACATGTGGTATTTCCGTATGGAGTTACACACTATCGCATCACAACGATACGGTTTCCAAATTTAAGTTAAATCCGAGAGTCGCCGAAATACAACTGTTAAATAGAAATTACATAACAAAGAAAAGCTACGACGAAAAGGAAAATAATTAAGACGCAATGGACGCTATGTAAGTTATGCAAAATACTAGGGGCATATCCTACACTATATTTACAACAATTCAAATAATCAAACTAAACACATCTATATACATCGGATATCGAGTAAAGTCTTAAATGCTACACAGATTCTAATGTGAAACCCGATTCACTGCAAAAGATCTAGACAGAACTAGATAAACCATCAATACTTCAGCACTCGGGTTGTTCCCTTTTTAAAACAACGAGACAAGTATACAATCACAAATAACAATGTAAAACATCATCCTGTAAGGGAAAAGACATATAAATAACCCTTGATATCATGAAGAAAGCAATGGGCAACATTGCCTCCTTCTGCTGCATTTCAGCGCTCAACTGCCCGGTCATCCGTCATTTACTTCCGGGAAGATTACGAGCTGAAAAGAAATGTTGAACTCAACACTATGCTAAAGTTTAGATTCTGTCTCCCGGGGCGGTCATAAGGAAGTATCGTCTCCTTCACACCTACAGATAAACACAGGCCAGAAATCAGCTTGCCATGAGATAACGCCTTTCGCCGGCTACACGGAAACTCACGTATATTCATTCCTTCTTATATGGTTTTTCACGAGAGTTTAATCCTGATGTAAACAAATAGGCGGAGCACCTTGGCTTTGCACGTGGACACAGACGTAGTTGATTGGAGAAGCAACCGTCGTACTCACTGGACTGTATGCGAGCTCGAAGAAAATTAGTAGGTGGCATTAATTTAATTTTATCTTAGTTTATTACATTTAGATAGTCTGAAAGAGTACGTAATCAAAGTAAAATATGGTTGTCATATATACCGGTGTGTACCTATAATTTTTTTAAATTAAACAGTGATTAAATAACGAGATATGAAGGCAGAAGGCGTGGTGTAATGCAGGAAGTCTTCTCATAGCGAGGGAAAGTCCCAAGCTGTACAGCGTGGAGATAAGGTGTTGCATCTTGCAGCAGCTGTAAAGTGTCAGTATTCACAGTGAGAGAAATGGAGCAAGAGGTGCTCTAGCCTACGATAGCTTTCTTTAATATTCAGAAATGAATAAATAAATAACGTAGGCCCTAATCTTCAGCAGTAGATCTCCCTTTAGACCCCTCTGTTTAGTTTCGCACAGCTCAAAATCTGTTCCTCGTCTATTTTAGGTAATATGCTCAGCACTGTATGTCCGAACACGAGACATTGACGGGGCGGAGGTCGATAGTACACGCTCAGCGAATCACAACTCTTTCTTTGGCTGAGGCGTGGACATGCCTTGTTTACATCAGGATTAAACTCTCGTGAAAAATCATATAGCAAGCTTTTACCATTGAATATCATCAGACTCAATAGTCTGGAATTAATACTGTCCATTCTGATCACAATATACACTCAGAAGACACTTAGCAGGCACACACATCTGCACAATATTCTTTCTCTTGTCAGGCATACAATCATCCTGCATCAATACATTATAATTCGGCATGCAATTTTTATCTCATTATTTCTCATAAATCCCATTGGCCTTCCACATTATGAGACTCAGTCCGTGTCCTTTACAGACCATCAGGTAAAACAGAATCCAACTTAACTCAAAGATCTTATTTTAACAACGACGTTCTGCAGCTCCTTCAGTCAGCTTCCGTAAAATCATGCGTCATGCAGAAATCTATACCTGTCTCTCTGAATAACCGAAATGAAATGAACTAATACGTATGGAACGTTGTATAAAGATGAACCTGTCAATCTAGCCCTTCTAGCATATAAATATTAGGAAAACTCGTAATATCCTATACTAAGTAACCTACGTAAATAAACAACAACTAATCCTATCAATCCCTCATTTTCCCAATCATCTAATCATAAAGCAAAATGAAAATAAAATAAACATGCATTATTCTCGTATCCGAATCTATCATAGTAACAAAATTAAACAAACACATGCCGTCAGGCTTACTTTACATGAAAATTAAAAATTCTATCTACACTGCCCTAGTACCTTAACATAACTTACATATCATGCCATAAATAACACATGCGCCTTACTGTATTTACATGACGACTCTCGAGATACCAGGATAGCAGCGTACATCCCTGCTAATTTAGTGATCTACTCCATGTCAATCACAGCATTAACATGTGAGAATGCACTTCTTTCTTCTGCATGCATCGCCATCATCTTGCTGGAAAATACTCCTCTGGAACACAGAAGACTATGGTTGACAATCTCTTCGCTGCTCAATGCTACCAGCCGAAATACCCTTTCTCTTTACAAGATCAGCTAAACACACTGATTCACATATATATTACACACTTCACTTAAAGGGTGAGAATACAGTTTAAAAAGCAGCACACTGTTCGCTACGGAAGTTCATCGCGAAACGCGCCCGTCGCGGAATAGTGAAACAATATAACGTTTCCACTACACTTGTTACTCAGCGGTCACTAAACACCGTCTTTATATATTGAAATTAAACTCTGTCAAAATATACTATTCCATTTACTCAAGAACAGTAAAATCTTCCAGCTGCACAATTTAAAATATCATTTAAAATCAGTTACTGTTACTGGAATAACACCACGTTAATCACGATCACCAGTTCAGAGTTTGTGCTTCCGCACTATCCAAGCATTTAACACAGAGTGACGCTCTCCAGAGCTAGGGGGTACTGAGGAGGCTTCGGTGACGCCATATCAATAATGGGGTTCCCGGGTGTCTGAACCAACCACCAATCAGAAAATTCGTCGTATATGATGACACAATGTTATTTGTGATATATTCACAAAACACAGCTCAAACACTAGCAAATCGCTTCCACCAATTTTTATATTACTTTTCCAAATATATCTGACTTCTGAAACTGTAGAAAACCGATTGCCTACAGAAACTGACTTTAGCAACTGAGCACGTTGGTCATTCTGGAATTAAGATTTGGCGCGGTGTAGCCTCCATGTTTCCCAAGTCCTTAATTTCCCATTGGCTGAAATATATTGCTAGTCAGCATCTACTACACGTGTCGATCCTTGCCAGCGCTTGGTTACACCATCCTTTCTCACGGTCATACGGAAATATGAAGCAATGTCCAGCGACTCACTGTCTTGCTCAACATCCGGTATCAACTATCTTGGGATACGATGCTTTAACATGTTAGACTGTAACTTTTATGAATAAATTTTACATATTGGGTCAAATAATATTCTAATTATTATTATGGGCCGGCAGGATACTGCTCACTAAGTTCGAAGATACAGAGGCTCAACCTACGCTACGCCGGGGTGACTAAAGAGGAAACATTAATGCCAAGGCAAGATTTAATACATTTAGTGGTTGAAAACTTTAGTCATCCAATGCAAAGTTGAATGGGAAACGACAGAGGGTCATCACTCCTTGTTCCCAGTAGGAAATAAAACAGAGTCCTTAGACTTGCCGGAAATTCTACATTTGAACCACCAGTTTTAGAAAATTACATTAAAAGTAAAGAGGTTGAAAACTTCCTCTCCAACTACTCGCAGGAGCTATTTCACACTGCCACTACCTTGAGCCGCTGGCCTCCCTTCGGATGGCCCTGCTTTTATAGCACTATAAGGGGAAGATTGCACAACTCTTTACTGATAGGCTAGATTCCTATACACCCCCCCCCCCCCACTCGATTTTAACTGGCTAACGAAAATATTTCCAAGTTTTTAATGGGTTGATTACAATAGAGGAGGATCCAGCTGAAGTGTTGACAACTTCCGTATATTAAAAGAAAATCCTCAGAACCAGGTATACAAACTTCGAAAATAAAGATTACTCTATTAAATAATTAGAGTTTAGCCCGCGAGAGGGGGCAAATAACCGATGGTACCGACATCCAACTGCAGAAGATAAAAGTTGCTTGTAGATCACAAGTTCAAGTTTCTTCACATAGATGGCCTTAGAGAAGGCGCGCGTTTAACTAGGCGGGGAAAATGTACCCCTGGTACAATTATTATTATTAGGATGCTAAAGTTTTGGGTTGTGTAGAAGGCTTCCAGAAACATGTAACTGTTACCAAACGTGGTCTCTAACGGCCGTAAACGAATATATACATGTATTATTACCGGTATTTCAGCTCTGCTTGCGTGCCGCTTAAATTGTAAGCTCGAGTACTCGGGTCAGGAACAGGAGAACTTGAACAGGTGATGAATGAATGAAGAAACATCTACTTCCCATCTCTTATTTGAATCGGAAACCCACAGAAGGTTCTCATTTTTCAAATAGTTATTGTTGAAGTCCTATAACATTTGGACCTTGAAAAGAAATAAGGCAAACCGAGGCGAGACTCGTCATTGTCGCCAACCTGAATATTTGATTATGAAATTCACTGAATGAACAGTATCTCGATGCAAGTAGCAATAATGGAGATTGCTCAGTCCGGTGTTAAATGTACACGGACGCCAATCTCGTACCGGTAGATTTATCGGCATGTACAAGAACGTCAAAAGGATAAAATTCTAGCACTTCAATGCCCACCAAAATTAATCGTAAAACCAATGAAATTTTGTTATCAATATTATTTACCCATCTATTCGTTCATTGATCGCTACGGCCATCTTATATCTCTCAAACTCACGTCTATTCTCTTTGCACTCCCATCTTTGACTTCTCCTTCCTCGTTCTATCACGGAGATGTTCTGTCGCTTGGGAAGTTATTCCTCGGTTGCTTCCCTTATTTCCTTCCTTAAGACAAATATTTACTGTATTTCTCCTTCTTCGACACCCACTTCTTCTCTTTGTAACACTTCCCTTAGCATTTCCATTTTCCCCGCGGGGTCAGAATCTTGTGGGCCAGCCTCTTGATGTTCCTCTTTTGAAATACATATGTCCTAGACCTGGGAATCATCCGAAACGTGTGTAACGAAATAGTGTATATAACACAATGAATGTGATGCGATGTTACCTAGCAACAGCACCTTGCCATCGCATCACAGTCTGCACGGTTGACAGCCATCGCATCACAGCCTGCACGGTCGATAGGCAACATCGCATCACAACCTGCACGGTTGCCAGGCAACAGCACATCACAGCCTGCACGGTTGCTAGGCAGCATCACATAACAGCCTGCACGGTTGCTAGGCAACATCACATCTCAGCCTGCACGGTTGCTAATCAACATCGCATCACAGCCTGCACGGTTGCTAGGCAACATCACATCACAGCCTGCACGGTTGCTAAGCAACATCACATCACAGCCTGCACGGTTGCTAGGCAACATTGCGTCATACAAGCCATAGAAAACATGTGTACGATCACTCGATTTTTCGGAAGGGAAATATAATAATATTTTTCCGCATACTAGTTATTTTCTCGATGCTTTCGTTTCCTGAAATCCCCATTGTTATAAATTGCCATGTACCTGAACATTTTCGAATGTTAGTGTTAATTTATGGAACTTCATGTTTCGGTAAATGATAACGTAAATCTTTAAACATGCTTTATATCTTCTTCCTTCAGTGCCTTCTCCGTTACCGAAGGTTGGCCACATTCACAGTGAAGTCTGTACGATGTTCGGCTGTCCCCATCGGCCTCCCAGAACCCAATCAAGAGCGTTTCCTTCGACCGCGATATTTACGTCTATCAATTTTACCCTGTATGATAATCATTTTCTTAATTGTACACATCAACATTCGCTCCCTCCTCATGCGTTTGAGTACGGCAGCATTGGAGACGTGGTCAGTCCACGAGATCCGTAACATCCTTCAGAACCCACATCACGAAGGCATTTATTTTACATTTCAGAGCCATGTTTCAGCGCCGTGCGGAAACACTGACGAAGTTGTGACGTGGCCCCAAGCTGAGGCTTCTGTCACGCAGGAGATTCCTCATTTTCAGAAAGCCAGTACGAGCCATTTCTATTCGTAAACGGTCCAAGTTATCGTAAAATAGTTCACTATATTCTGCACAAAATGACTTTTATTTCACTAAGACCGGGCGAGTTGGCCGTGCGGTTAGGGGCGCGTGACTGTGAGCTTGCATCCGGGAGATAGTGGGTTCGAATCCCACTGTCGGAAGCCCTGAAGATGGTTTTCCGTGGTTTCTCATTTTACAAACCAGGCAAATGCTGGGGCTGTACCTCAATTGAGGCCACGGCCGCTTCCTTCCAACTGCTAGGCCTTTCCTGCCCCATCGTCGCCTTATGACCTATCTGTGTCGATGCAACGTAAAGCCACTAGCCAAAAAATATATTTCACTAAAAATGGGTTGAAACGTGTTTCCGCTGCGCACTCTCAAAGCCATAACTTTAAATATTTTCGAGAATCGTTCTTATTGACGGGCACAGCACACATTATGTTTTATATCGTCTTCTCAGACTTGTCCTAATTTATATGATCTATTCAATAAACAAGGTTAATCGCAAGGTGAAACTGCGAGCTTCATTTACCAGAGTGACGTGAGTAGGAGTTGACCCAGTATTGCGACACAATGACACTCTGATATTATCAATAAGTCGTCGTTCGTTGAGATGCGCACTTCACTTGGTGCGGGCTTAATGTTGTTAAGGTAACTTAATTCACTTTCCAGTTCGAAAATATCATTAAGTCATTAACTTTAGGCGGGTTTGAGTCTTTCAAATGACGTAGTTCGTTCCCTACAGACGTCACTACATCTAGGGATGCGGTCTTAATTCTTCTATACTTCAAAATGTACATCATACACAGGAAGACAACTGGTCTGAATCAGACGAGGGTTCATATTGTCTCCTATAACTAGATACGGCGATGTGTTATTTAATAATAATGCTATTCCACTTGAAAGTTTTCGATCAAATGTTTATTTAAAAATAAACTAGTATACCAGTTTCAAAATTGGGCAAGAAATATATTAAAACGCTGAAAATTAAAATCATATGAAATGACAAAGAAAGAGAGATTACATATGTTATGCACAACAGAATAAGTTCTAGAATTGCTGCGGTATCCTCCCAGAAAGGTTACGAGATACATGAACAGGTGCCATGTGCTGCTGACATTGAAAGCAACCGGAGGATAGGTTTAATCGCAATTGACTGAGAAAAGTACTTTGCATACATTCTGGACCCCACCATTAGATGTGAGGTCGATTCCATTCAGCCGGCAGAGGTAGACGCGGAGAAGCGAGCCATCTATGAAGCAACCATCAGCTACTTCAAAGGATCGTGTATCTCATGTATAAGGACTGTAGGACTTTTCATCGGAGCAAGAGGAACCATATCCAAATTCTTAGCAGAGTTTTCCAAAAGTGTGGATATTCCGAAGAATCTAATACTCTGATTTAGCCGTCTTGGTCATTAAAGGCTCCGCCCAAATTGTTAGAAATCACCTCTATAGTATATTATACGAGAAGGATTAACTCCAGAAAACTCTTCTTAGTTAAATATACATTCAATATTTAAGTGTTATGGTACAATTTGTCAGATGTAGGCAGCCTGTCATTGTAGGAAGTACAACTAAATAAAAATATATAATTGATAGTTGAAGTTCAGTGAAAGATTTCATGGTAGACGACATTATGCCGGGCGCTTTCCTTCAGCAACGTTATGGAGTACGCCATAATTTTCAAAGATTTGCGCGTTCATTTGTGGCCCCGATGGACCCTTTTCTGTGGTCGGATCTGGACGAAAGTTGTGTTCACATATTGAATGGGGATAAAAACAATCAGTGAATGAAGTTTGCCTAATATTGGATAACTCCTTTGGGAATTATAACAGTAACAACGATCCGCATCAATGCCAACAGTTGCGCAGCCATTTGTGGCCCCGTTGGACCCGTTCATAAGATCGGATTTGGACGAAATTTTGTTCGAACTTCAAGTGGGGATAATGAATCATTGTGTTAATATTGGTGAACATCGGTTAACTTCTCTGGAACTTATTCAAGGAATAAGGATCAACACCAATCAATTAATATTATAGGTCTGGAAAAGAGTAAAAAGGTACTAAAATAATATTTCTGGCACAGGTGTTCTGGAAAGGTGCCAACACAATGTGTTTATTGAGCAACTTCTTTCGGTTTTCATCACAAGAGGTAACATATTTTAAAAAGCTCGTCAAATATCAAATAATGACAACAACTTATACTACAGTCCTCTGGCGAGCATGCGCCTATCTCAAGTCTCAAGGCCTGACAATAAACACCGGTTCCGCCCGCGGTGAGTCTTGTGTTCTGGAGCTCAAAGTGGTGTATGTACTTACATCTCCTCAGCACTACTGACAATATTAAACACAACTGGAGTGATTCATATGGAAAGATTGAGTTAGATGTTCCTCTTCCTGAACGTTACGTGTACATTTTTAGACTGCCGGAGAGACATCACACTTTACACGGCGAGATTTGGTTCTACTTTTGCCTGGCACCTGCTGACAATCACTCCAGAATGTGATTTTGCGCAGAAATGCCTGAACATCTATAAAATATACGTTAGTGGTGCTATTCACTTTACGATATGTATTCTATGCACGAGATATCCTAAGGCACAAAGTGCTAACAATGACAAAGAAATTCAAGTATCTCTAAACGGAGAAACTTAACTTCACAGACAGATGTAAGAATACACAGTAGTAGGACACTGAATCACCATTCTTGTCGAAGCACTTGTCCCAAGGGTACAGCTCCTGAAGACACATTATGCTGGACGGCAGTAGCGCACCACCCAGCGGTCCGGAGAAAGATGTAAATCATTGGGTGCCAGGTCGGAGCTGTAGACAGGATGCTCCAAATGGTTGAGTTCCTCAATAGGGGAGCGACAGTGAATGCTACCCGTTACTGGTGCGATTTAGGGTAGCTGTTAACAGAAAACGACCTGGACTTCTCTCACCAGATGTCGTGTTGCTGCACGACAACGCCAGGCCACTGCACGTGTGAATTGTTACAGCGCTCCCTGTGGAAGTTACTGGTGCGGAACCTTGAACGACGATTGTGGTCAGCTGGGACACTTGGAACCGTAGCTCCTGCTAGAGATGGTCCTACAACATCTGGCGCAAATGAAGACGTTGTTTTGGACGCTATCCGGACACAGACGAACATCAGCCGATCGTCTGTTGTGCTGATATTGCATTTCAATACATTTCACCCGTATCACAAGCAGGTACAGCAGCACCTCACTTCCGATACTCAATGAGCATTAGGCAATGTGACCAGTCTTTTTCCTTCCGATGAACCACGATTTGACAACAATAGCTCTGCGAATGGGCGCGATATGCACTGTTGAAGAGAGGAGAATCCTCATTGCATAAGACAGAGTAAATGACTGGTGTGGGCGGCTACCCAATCTGACCCTCTTCAACGGCCATCTGATAGCAGCATTCTACCTTCCTTTCCTTCAAAATGAACTCCCACAGTTGCGTGCCGCTGCTCGACTGATTACAGATGTGATATCAAGAGGACGGAGCCTCACCTCACGGATCAGAAGTCGCCCGGAACCATGTTCATGCTTCATATTCTAATATACAGGCAAGAGGCGCTAGCCTTCTGGCCCCACTTGGGAGGTTAGATCCTGGCTCATTTCGGTGCTCAAATACATCAGCCTCGCGACGGTAGATTTACCAGCACGTAAGGAACTCCTGAGGGACTAAATTTCGGCACCTCAGTGTCTCCGAAAATCGTCAAAAGTAGTTATTGCGACATAAAAACAATAACATTATTCATATAATAGAGTCCGGCTCCATGGCTAAATGGTTAGCGAGCTGGCCTTTGGTCACAGGGGTCCCGGGTTCGATTCCCGACAGGGTCGGGAATTTTAACAATAATTGGTTAATATCGCTGGCATGGGGTCTGGGTGTATGTGTCGTCTTCATCATTATTTCATCCTCATCACGACACGCAGGTCGCCTACGGGAGTCAAATCAAAAAACCTGAATTTGGCGAGCCGAACTTGTCCTCGGACACTCCCGGCACTAAAACCCATACGCTATTTCATTTCATCTCTTATATCGCCAGCAGAAGAGAAATGGTACAAAGTGGTCCCAAGAGACCTTCCAATTAGCACGTGGGAATAACATTATAGAGAAGTACTCCAGGCCAAAGAAATACGCCCAGAAATCCCAAGCGGGAAGGGAGAAGTAGAGAAATTCCGCCCTTTCTACGGAGGAGAAGTACGGAGGCAAATCGCAAACTTAAAGAACAATAAAGCCTGCGATCCAGACGGAATCGTTTTCGAGCATCTAAAGGAAACAGCGTATGCTCTAGCAGGCACCAGGACGGAGCTCTCCTACGAATGCAGGACGAAAGGCAACATTTCAAACAGATGGAGAATTGCAACACGCACGGTGCTCTACATGGGCAAAGGAGACATAAGGGACCCGGAGTGCACAGCCCTGAAAGTACTAACAAGCCTACTTATGACGGAACACACTATGCCGGAAAAACGATTCAAGCAGTGAAATGACATCGAGACAGCTCTAGAACACCCAAGAGCAATACTGCACTAAGGCGTTTCGACCTTCTAAATAGGCAATTGGTAATAAGAAGAACAAAAGAAATCACAGGAAGAAATCAAGAAACCAGATTCATACAAAGCATCTTATCCAAAAACCAAATAGAAATAGCGACGGAATCTCAAATGAAATGGAATGGCGTATGGGAGTGTCCGAGGACATGTTCGGTTCGCCAGGTGCAAGTCGTTTGATCTGACTCCCGTAGGCGACCTGTGCGTCTTGATGAGGATGAAATGATGTTGAAAACGACACATACACCCAGCCCCCGTGCCAGCGAAATTAACCAATGATGGTTAAAATTCCAGACCCTGCCGGGAATCGAACCCGGAACCCCTGAGATCAAAGGCCAGCACGCTAACCCTTTAGCCATGGAGCCGGACGCGCAATCTCAAGAACAGACATGATAGAGCAAACGAACAGTGTCCTTCGAGGGGACCCTTTGAGCCCCGTACTCTTCATAATAGACACTCCAGCAGTACCAGAAGAAATAGCAAAAGAAAATGTCAAAATTTCGGAGACGACATGGTAAACCTATCCGAAGAACTTCAAAATGTGCAGGAAGCCTTCAACAAGCTCGTAGCATGGGCCGAAAAAAAACTACCTGAATTCTAAATGAGGAAAAAAAAAAAAAAAACAACTGTTTAAAAATTACATTTGCAAGGGGCGGAAGACTGGTGGCCAACGACTACACCCTCTATGAATGAAATCCACTGCGAAACGTACCAAACTTCAAATGCCTGGAAATCACGCTGCAAAGCCGAGGTGAGACGTACGACCTACACACCCGAGTACGCTCCTCAACCTCCAGGATGGCAGCAAATATAAAAAAATCTGAGAAAACTATCTTTGGAAACGGCGATGACCATTTTACGCTTGAAGATCGCACCAATTATGACCTACGGATTAGAGGTGATATCATCGTCGCCATAAGACCTATCTGTGTCGGTGCGACGTAAAGCCCCTAGCAAAAAAAAAAAAAAGAGGTGATATCGAAGAACCTAAATAATAAAAATCTAGAAGACGTAGAAAAAGTCAAAGCTCAGTTCCTGAAAAGAGTTCTAAGTCTATCCAAGTACACACCCTCACGCCTCACCAACGTGTTAACAAAAGAACAGTTCTTCATAGAAGAACTTCGCCTAAACCTGCTCCTGCTAGCCACCGACGCCTACAAAGATCTGCTAAGAGAATTCGTCAAGGAGAAACAAGAGATAGGCCGGAGTTCTTCGCCACGGATGCGAGGATCTACAGGGACTGGACTAAAGCAGATACGACCTACGACACATCATGACGAGAGCAGCGGCCCATAGGTTTTACCACCGAATACGCACGACAGAGAAATACCACAACCCAGAAAACATGTGCAAGTTCAAGCTATGTGGGTCAAATTGTGACCGATACCACGTGGTAAGAAAACAAAGGCACCTCACTAGCACTTCTATAACACATAAAACGGACTAAATATGCTTGTAACATGATCCTACAACTGTATGGCCAAGGGCTGAAATAAAATCTATTGTTATATTACCTGTGGTCTGTCTTGAACTATGATCAGTACGTTTATGAGCTAAAGAAGCACACAATATGCAAGCAAATATGGCCGAAAAGGTAGCTAAGTATGACTTAATTTTTTTGCTAGTGGGTTTACGTCGCACCGACACAGATAGGTCTTATGGCGACGATGCGATAGGAAGCCTAGGAGTTGGAAGGAAGCGGCCGTGGCCTTAATTAAGGTACAGCCCCAGCCCAGCATTTGCCTGGTGTGAAAATGGGAAGCCACGGAAAACCATCTTCAGTGGGATTCGAACCTACTATCTCCCGGATGCAAGCTCACAGTCGCGCACCTCTAACCGCACGGCCAACTCGCCCGGTGTAAAAATGTTAAAAACTGACTTTAACATTTTAGGGATAGTTGGCAAGTATTAGAGTATTACCAACATTAAATGTGTGAAAGCGATAATAGAGCAGACATATTTAATAACGCAAACTGACTGAAACTACAGTAGGTACGTAGTTCTCCCTCTGTGTACTTATATATTTCGGAGAAAGAAATTAAAATACGTCTACTACAGTATTTTAAATCTTGTGTTTGAAATGATGCAGATAATGACGTTAAAAACGACGCCTCAGTTTAAACAAAAATATTCAAAATATAACCCTCATTGAACAGACACTCACAGACACATCCTCCAATGTAAAATCCAGAGGATAACTGTCTCAGAGTTTTAAGATCACAACTGGCATGAGACAAGGAGAAATTCTCTTCAATCCCGTCCTCGACAAAGTCATAAAGACCGGGGACCTAGACTGAACAATCTCGGAATCAAACCGGTTACCATTGGAGCTGGAACATAGAAGATTAAAATCAGGAGCCGTCCTTCCCAGATGACATCGCGATCCGAACCAACAACTCTAAGGATGCTATAGTTGCTGCTCAATCCCTACACGAGACAACAGCAAAGACAGGACTACAAATGTCATACGACAAGAGTAAGCACCTCGGGAGTAAATAGAGGACTCGTGCTGCTCTGGAGCATTAGTTAGAAACAGGTCATATTGTAGTGCCTGCCCTTTTCAATGGTTTTGTGAACATTTAATAAGAAGCGTGTTATGGTATGCTGCACTTCGTAGTCATCATTCATCCATTCTGACGTCATAATGCCACCTGTTTAGTAAAAATCTATCCATATGTTAGCTTTTTTAAATCCTGCAGTATTGTGTTGTAGAAGGCAATGGTATTTTTAATAGCAGTTTTTCTATACAGAACGGTTGTCTTGTGAGTTCATAGGTTAGTCTAGAAGGAGCGGTTTTTGCCTGGCAGAGAACTTTTTAAGAGACATGGACTTCACTCTTTCTTATGAAGCTAAATTATTCTTCGTTAGGTGTTCCTAGACAATGTCTGAGGCGTATATCATGATGGGGTCTGTTTGTACGTAGACTTTTTCTCTTATCAGCACGTACGTCACTCTGCCATCTGTTGAATATATTTGGAACCTGTGAAAGGTTAGAGAATCAAAGAATATCTAGCAGGGAATAGTATTCTTCCGGGATCAGAGGAAGTGTATACTCTCTGGCTTCACAGGTAGTACTCAAACATGGCTGCATGCAATGACATTACTAAGGATGAAATCACATCTATCAACATATTAATGAACGCGTTAGTCGCTTAGCAACCTGCTAAGTACAGAATGTATTGTGGGTTAGGGTAAGCCTCGCGTGACATTATTGTAGTGATTATTTAATCATTCCTTTTTATGATTACACAAAGTTGGCTGAACTTAGAGACCTATCAGTATCTCTTGATTCACCGGCAGGTAATTCTGAAGAGAATAGAACAAAATTGATACAAATCGGTCCTGGAGAACGGATTTGCTAAAGCTGTTTTTAGTAAACTCTTTTTATGTGCAGACAGTGACCTTATATCACAAAAATGAGCATATGCATTCATATGCAATACAAAATTGCTTTAAAGGGGGTCAGAGACCCATCATTCTCAATTATGTTTCAGATTTCGAATAAATGAGCTCAGGAAATAAATCTGACTTCTCCTTAACATTCAAATATTATTGATCAGTATGTTCTCATTTTGACACAGTGTTTGTTGTCAAATACATCCCATACAAAGTAAGATTTTAGACACCATTCTGATATATTTCCCATCTTCACTGCCACCGATGTTAGCGCATTGTGTCTGTCTGTGACTGTGATGTTGTGTCTTGTCCTTAACCACTGAGTAGTTAAATTCTAATTGTTATGTTGTGACAAACCTTGTATTTTTTTCTTTTTTGCCCCTCACAGCTACTCGCTGGTGAGCACACAATCGATAGGAGCCGAGAACAATCGGACGGAAGATCAAAGCAGGGCTCGGAGGTGACCGTGGCAAGTGACGTCATCCGAACTAGTGCACTAGCGCGCTCGTCGGAGCAGCTCAGTATTAGCGTCCTCGGCAGACAGCTCGTAATACCTGTTAGATAGGAGGGAGACTGGACGAGATTCAGCCATGTCAGGTGGGGAATACGAGTGGATCACAACAAGTATCTAGAATGTGTATTCTTCCAGTATCAATGTACGAAAGCTAACGGAGTGAGTTTGCAGTTCCCATCAGTATTCTGTAAGAATAAAGTCACTTCCCGGACATCGGCTGTTTTCTTTATTGTATGGATCCGCCTGTGGTTACTGTGATTAGTGGCCACCCCGGGCTTTGCCACGAAAGTTGGTACTAGGACCGGAACGGGAAGCATGCAGTGTCGGGAGGTCAACTGATTATAGAGGGTTCTATTCCCAGCTTTGTCAGGAAAGTTGATACAGGACCAGAACGGGATCCACTCAGCCTCGGGAGGTCAACTGTGAGGAGGGGGTTCAATTCTCATCTCAGCTATCTTCGAAGTGGTTTTTAGTGGTTTCCCACCTCTTCTCCAGGCAAATGCCGAGATGATGCCTAAGGCCATGGTCGCTTCCTTCTCTCTTCCTTGTCCATCCCTTCCTCAACAAGGCCCCTGTTCAGCATAGCAGGTAAGGTCTCCGCCTACTGGTTCTCCTCCCCACCTGTACGCCCAGAACAAATTCAGACGCTCCAAGACACTGCCCTTGAGGGAGTTGAGGTGGGATCCCTCTCTGAGTCGAAGGGATAAACCAAACCTGGACTAAATAAAAACGAAAATCATACTTTATTGTGTGGGAGTGAATTGTCGGTGGACGCAGGCAGGTTGGAAGTAATGGATATGAAAGTAGCAAAAATAATTGTAGGTATAGACACGTGGGACCCATACTTAGTCAGCCATTTTTAGGGTGAGCAAACTGCGTAGAGACCGAATATCTCCCGTTATAAGGAGATACGCTATACCAAGTGCAACTGTCTCCCTGAGAATGGACGAGCAGGTATAGTTGAGGGTACTCCTTGTCCTGTGGGCAAGAAATTGTATCTTAAGGCGGAGGAACCAAATTTTGGGCAACGACATTAGGATGCAGAAGGCAACGGGAAACCATTGCATTCAAGATTCTCAAAGATATCGCTTAAATCCACATAGTGCAATGCCAACATCCGTATGGAGACAGTATCTTAAAAAGAAGAAGAAGAAGAAGAAACAAGTGGGAACAATAGTAGGAGGGTATACTACTCGAAACGAGGAGATCAGGGATATTATCAATGAGCTTGACGGATGCAGTTGTACATATAAAACGACTTCGGTGTTGGGGTTATGTGACTTGACCGTTGAGGGTAAGAGAAACATAAGTTTTCGTCGCCATAAGAACCATCTGTGTCAGTGCGACGTAAAACAATAGCAAAAAAATGACACAGAGGGAAGGTAAGAGGTGAGGGATTAAACTAGTCCACAGAGAAAATTCCAAATAGGGGATCGTAGAGGAGCATAATTAACTTACAGAGGCTTGCAGACTGAACATTGAAAAGCACATGAACCAATAATGAAGACAGACGTGCGTACGTATAATAATAACCTATGTCAATAAAATCGTATTATATACACTGACAATTTTGACGACATTATCGTACAGTTATCCGTAACAATGAACATGTGCATATTGTTTAGCTTTGGTGTCTGTCTGTTTGTCTGTTTGTCTGAGTTGTTATACATTGAAAACTTCTCGATATATTCCTACCAAACTTGATATTTAGAATCCACCTGTCCTTGGGTAGGTTTTAGGGCCAATAGTATTTCTGAATTCCTGAATTGACAGGAGGTTTATACGAAACCGAAACCGTGATTTTGGAGTCCCACAAAACACACACGACCAAAATGCTATATTCCTTAATGGTAATACATTTCTAAAACCTTTTTCTCATGCGCATCATTTCGATAGGAGGATTAATAAGGGAGACATCACTAACGGACGGTTTTGCAAAGTCCCGGCGGACTTGACCCAAGAGCGGGTGCACACGTGCATGTTACCGCTTGGAACGACCGCCCCCGTAGCGTAACGGTTAGTTCTCGGGGGCCCGGGTTCCATTCCCGGTACTGCCGGAAATTTAAGAACAGCAGGAGGGCTGGTATGTGGTTGAAATGGTACATGCAGCTGACCTCCATCGGGGGTGTGCGAGAAAAAAGCTGCACCACCTCAGGATGAGGACACGAGTTATAAAGTTTAGCGCTTAGAATTAGCTTTTATATAAAAAAAATAATTCTCCTATTATATACCGTATTCGAGGTCTACCAAAAGACTTTTTATAACGATCGTTTAAGAATATGTTATTTCCGTTATTGTATAGCGTGTACGTACTTATTGTACAACGGAGATCCGTGGATGTTTAGTCCAAGTAGCGTGCAACACTTGGTGCATGTCACTTCAGGCTGGGAACAACTATAGAACCATTTTTCGACAGAATAGATAATCAGGGAGGTTATAATCAACGATGTGTTTCAGGCCCAGCGCGTCTCCAGTGATCAGAGAAGCACAACTTCGGACGTGGAACTCTTGTCTTACTTCACGTTACTGCCACTAACGTGCCGCATTGAAAGTTTGAATACAGGCATGTAAATTCGCATGAATTCATGAAGGAAACTTGTAATCTAATACAAATTCCCGTGCGAAGAACGGGTACAAATTTTAGTAGTAATAGTAATAGTTGTTTCCTGTGGCTACTGCTAGCGTACGCGAAAGTGCATGAAGCGTGGTTAGTGTTGTCGGATTGCCACTGGACTGCGAAGAATCGATTCCAGATGACTGGGGAATCGAGTACTCTATTCTGGAACTGCTTTCGAGGAACTCGTAGCGTTATCTGTGATTCAATTGCGTAAACACAGGGAGTACAAATGAATTGTGTGACGACCTGCTCTCTCTGAAGTGTCATGGAGCTGTGTACTCGAATGGGACTCAGTCACAACTCAACAAGTGTTGTGGTCGTATAGGGATTATATCATAATAAGCCCTTCTGGTGGACATGATTGTTAAGGCATCAAGTCTACCGTAGTTAGCCGGTTCGAGTGCCGTTGGTCGAAAAAACATTCACCATCAGAATGTTGGCCGGCAGTGCAACAGAGGTCGTCACTAGATTGTGCCAAAAGAGTCCGGATTCAATTTCAAACGTCTCCTGAGTCTTCATATCGAGTGAGGGCATGTGACGCTGATTCGTCTGTCGGATGGAGACTCCAAACCTTGGAGCTATTCGACAGGAGTGGGCTATGTTCCCCCCTCTTCCTTCCAGCTATCATTGACTCCTGTGATGACGTCAAGAGGGGCGAAGTTCCATCCCGCTCATATCCGATCCCGTGTTGCATACAGCGAGTTTCTCTCATCTGCACGCAGGACACCACTTTATCCCTGCATGACATGAGATAATTAAAATTAAAACATAAAAAAATTAAATAAAGATTAAGCAAAAAGCTCGTACCTTATGACAGGAGATTATTGGAAATGTTCTCCTCCTGCATCCACTCGTTCCTGGAAACATTTTAAAAACTCCGATTCACATGCATAAGTTCGTCTTCCGTGATTGAGGCTATTTCTCTCCAGATATGTTCTTTAACGGTTTCGCAGCGTGCCATGCTGAGCTGTTTGAAATCCCGGTGTCCTGTCCAGGTCGTCTTAATGATTTTGTAGGCGTATGTTATAATATTTCTACGATTCCGTTTACTTTTTCCTCGTTAAGTACACGTCTCTTTAACGCTTCTTGTCGAGAAAAGAACCAGTTCCTCTCAATTTGTTTGAGATTTTCCGCACGGTACACCTGGATATTGTGTTACAAATCGCCTAACGACTTCCCGGAAATACTCTATTTTCACATCATTATCGTACAAAAGTACCCTTTCCACTGCCGTGTTGAACCCTTTCTGGCCTGAGATACGAAGCTACCACGAAAGCAAAGTTCAGGAATCCTTGACAACAGATGTAGCCAAGGCCTCTGCAGGATTCGAACGCACACTTCTCCGCACCCTTGATCTTGACTACTGGATCTTCTGGGGTCGTTTGTCCGAATCTAGAAATTTAAATCTAGCTTATAGGCTTAACGGCAAATGAAACAAACTAATATTTAATGACCTTGGAAAGAATAGAAAAACTTAATATACTGTACATGTTTACATCTTTAAGACCATACTTCGGAGTATATGACCCTCAGAAATACATAAAATTAACAAAAACATCTCAGATGAAGAAATGATTTTGAAATATTTTTATTTAGATAAATGCATCCCCATCATAAGATCTAAAAACATACTGTAATTACTAATCCGTCAGCGAACCCTATACGACATTCCCTTCGACACTGGGAACCAAGTTACAACTAAACAATAAAAGCACTTTAAGCTGTTTGAGTGGTCAATGCCTCCCCTCCCCACTTACCATTAACAAACAAAAACAATTACATGAAATTACACACTTAATAGAATGGTCCACTACTTGGAACTGAGAAATACGAACCCAGCATCACTATGTGAGTAAAGTCAGAATTTACTCATAACAAACAATCAAACCTCTGGTATAAGCAATCAAGAAACACAAATAAAAACAATTAAAATAAAAAATCAATCACTGGCTGTATGTACCTATCTGTCCAGGTCAAAGAAAACCCGGGCGAATTCATGTTGGTTTTGCAGGGATTCGAACCACGGATCTTCCGCTAACGTAGCGGGTTGCTGAAAGATAAACCCTACATATTTTATTTGCGAAAATGGTTCCTACCACCTACATTCATTAATTAATGACATGCCCCTACGACCGAACAATTTCCTGGTATGTGAAACAAGCATAACACATTTACATCTCCCTTGTGACAGTAAAATACGACCTTGGTCAAGAGTTTTTCTTTACCCTAGCACGGTTCTCCCCTCTGAGCCATACATTTCATACTGACAGCCGGAACAGATGGCAAGTCACGCCCCTTTCGTCTTCTTTCTCTCACGAGCCCCTTCAAGATCTCAACTCTGCATGCTTTTAAATTCTCATTCTGCTGAAAACAAATCACATACGCTTTAAACTTCATATAGAAATGTCCATACCAATACCCTTTGATAGGACAAATAAGTCACAACTTTAAATAATTCGATAGTTAAAAGGGATTTTCTCGCTATTCAATTCATACCGACACAGATTCAAGAAATAGCGACCGGGGTTCGTGACCTGAGCACGCCGAAGAATAACAGAGAAACAACACTCTTAAACCCTATGACCAGTCATATAATAGGAAAATATATACTTCTTTAAAATTCAGGGGAAAGGATGAAATTAATATAAAAAATACTTCCTTACGGAAAGCTCTATCTAAATGGAGGTCGTGGATTCGAATACCAGCGTCGTTCATCATACACCATACAGCAAGTCTGCAGCCGTAGACCTTATTCTACAAACTACTATGACTTGACATTCAAAAACATTTATCGAGTGCATTCCTGATTCAAAAACATGCATTAATTATACTCTAATTACATGCAATGATTATAGGCCTACTATTATATTTCATCACCTTAATCTTTAACTTAATGCACTCACAAAATAAATTTTAAAATGGCTATTCTGAAACTGTGCATCTGATCCGTTCCCAGAATTGAATTATACGATCACTGTGAACTAATGATTAAAGTGGATTAATTACGACGACCACCGTACGATTTCTTACAAATTAACTACATTGACTCTCTCAAAAGCTTCCTATACTAAACCCCTAAATATGATAAAAATACATCCTAATCTACTATTGAACTATTTACAAACTATGCATTCATAATTAATAATAATTGGATTATGCACTGATCTGAATACGTCCATGGTGCCTTCCGTTCGAGCCTCGGGTAGGCCCATGCTGGGAAGACTAAACCTTCATGTCAGCGATGATCATCATTGGTATACGGGGGATCCAGTACCGGGCAGCTGTTTCCTGGAACATGGTTGGTATCTCGTTATCCAATGAAGACGGCTGTTGCACCAACAAAGGATATTAGCCAATCGTTCGCTTAATGTTACAATCACACTCTACCGTGATCTGAGGGCTAGCGACGTGCACTGATTTTACGCCCTATTATTAAATAATAATCACAAACCGTTTCTAAATATTACATAAATTATTCTATATTTGTTCGCTCCCGAACACATACAGTAGTGAATTGTGTTCTGAATATGACCTTATATATCTCTGATTATTCCCGCCCAAAGAAACTGATTCTGGCGACGAGTAACGGGGAGCGAGCCCGGTGACTATTTCCCGTCTGACCTGGGGTGCGCGTCTGGATGGACTATTTATTTAAGACTGGCACAAGAGGGATGTCCCTAGACTCCTCCCAGAGAGAATATCAATCTATTCCATTGATATTACGATTATCAGTGAAGCAGTGCGGTCGAGAGGTCGCTAAAATAATTCCATGAATCTTGATTGTATGCGAAAACGAATCCGATCGTAAACTTTCTTGAAATTATCCAAAGCATCATCTCTGCCTTTGAAGCAATCGCGGGAATCCTCATGATAGGCCATGTGTTTCCTTGTATCGCGTGGGGACGCTTTCTTTGTGTGATAGAATCACAACTGCCTAATTTAAATTCCTCGGGATATTTAGCATACCCTTTTCGGTCAATCTTTCTTCATAATTCCGAAGAGGCATGTGGTATCATTAATTATCTTAATTATAGTGTAAATCGAAGTGAAAATTTAATCTCACCCCACCGTTTCGTCCCATTAGGGTGTCTATCCCCATAACATTTCTGTGCGCAGTGTTGGCTATCCGCGATTTTCTGTTTCCGTCGCACAGCTATCTCTGTCGCACTCGCTCCTTGGATGGACATTTTCATGGGTTTAGTGCTCACGCGTCCCATTTCCCATATACAGAACATGTTTAATAAAATTTTTAAAATGTGCACCTGGATCAGTAATTCATGCCTCTGATACGGCACAGTGTACACTTGTGGGATATGATGAGAATTATTCCCCGAAGTAATACTTCACAAGTCGACAACAGCTTCACAGCTCTAGAAGGGTTGGAACGACAGATCGACACTTAATACACGTTCTAAGCACGGACGTGAACTCCGAAGTGCGGGCATTCCCGCGCTGTCGCTGCGCTGTGTGACGGGGAGTGATCAGTCAACGGAGGCAGATATGCTGGGCGCACCTGCCGGCCAACCAATGAGAGACACTCACTGTGGTAATTATGATAGAAGAGCGATATGCATAGATTTCCAGACAATCTCTTTTGCTGCTGAAGAGTAATGAAGTAGTATTTACTGGGCATTCTTATGAAATGCAATTCAATCTTCGGAAGATATGTGGGCACAAAACAAATTGTGCTTGAATAACTTATTTACTCTGACAACTTTCAAGTGATATTTGGAACAAAATTAGAACGCAGAATATAAGCATACATAATAGTGCTCAGTATTCCATCAATGTTTCCAGACTAACACGTAAAATAGTTATTACCTAGTGTAGCATGATTCATTCCAACAACACCTCTCCTCGTGCTTAGTGCCTCTTTTTCAGGAGTTCAACGTTATTCCAATGTTTATTTAAACATAATTTCATTTTAACTATTAAAATTGGGGGTTCAAACCCAAGTAGATTCTGGGCTGAGATTTTCATCTAAAAATCACGCAAAAATAATTGGGATCCGCCGAAGAAGTAAAGACAGAGAGAAAGAAATTGACTACTGTATGTAAAATTTGATAATTCATTGCACGTTCGAATATACCTCGCTTACTTCGCTCGCAGCATTTAGTCGGCCGTGTTCGCATTTGAAGTCTCTGAACTACAAGAACTTCTCCCGGTTCCAGTTGTCGGTTTTAATTTTTCATTTCTTCATTTAGGTTTTCAGTGTATCTTTGTGCCTCCTCTGCGGTCCTCCATGTCTTCTTTGAACATCCTTTAGCTGAGAATACAAACGGAATTCAGTCACATGGACAATGTGGCTTGTCCAACGGAGTTTGCTAGTGGAGTTGCTTCTTCCAAAACACTAAAGTTGATACGCCGATCTTGCCATTTCACTGTCAGGATTCTGCTCAGGCAATGCTGGTGATATTCTTCCGGGCATGGCTTCACACCCATATGTTGGAGATGGTATAGCAAGTATAACAATAGTTTGGTACAAAACCACTGATATTACGATTATTAAAGACCCTCACCCGAATGCGACCAAAAGCCATGCTAGAACATTTCAGGCGGTGTCGGATTTCGGTATCAATACTTGCATTTTCTGACAGATGGTTACCAAGGTACTGGAAGTGTTCAAAGTTCTGCTGAACTTCTCCTTGGGTTGTAATTGTAGAGCACATGGTGATGGAGTTGGGCGCACGAGGATCTATGTCTTCTGAATATTAAGGCAGAGACGAATGCTTGTGTATGCTTCATAAAATGGGTTCACGACTGCTTGTAAATTTGTTTATAAGTTGGCACGAACAACATTGCCATCTGCATATTGGAGTTTAATACTGGAAATTGTGGATACTTTGTTTTTGGCTCACAGTCTGTGTTTCACACTATGCTTCTGGAATGTTGATGTTAATTTCAGTACTGGATATGGCTACCAAGAACCAATGCGAGGACACCGCGTGCAAGAATCATCTGGGCGACGCAGCCTCGCACTTTAAGAACTTCAGCTATAACCCTTTGCTATTCAGGTGCGAAGTACGCCTGCCCCGTCTGGTATGGATCCAGCCACGCTGATCAAGTGGATATTGCCTTAAATGAGACTTGCGGACTCATTACAGTTTGTCTGAGTTCTACGCCAATTGAAGAAGTGTACTGTCTAGCAGGTATCTCACCTCTGGATATACGCCGTGAGTCTGTAGCCAGACTAAAGGACCTAGAGGCATTGAACATGAGGACTCATACCCTGTATGGATATCAACCAGCAACCCGAAGGTTTCAATCAAGAAAAAGCTTCCTTCATTTGAGAGAAAACGTCAATGAACCGCCTTCACAATATCAAGTAAATTCATGTCGTTCTAGATACAACTACCTCGCAAATTCATAGCCCCTTGTGGAAGCCTCCCTTCAGGTCAACATGAAAGGTACTCAACAGGCTTCGCACTGGATTTGGCAGACAAAAGACCAACATGAGGAGGAATGTGACTCCATACTAGGTGAATGCGGTTAAGAGCAGACCTTGTCTGCAAGTTGTGTCCAACTACATGTTCTCCTCAGGACTTTATTGACCCCGCCAAGAAAGCGTGCGAATTGGCAGATATTGGTCACAGTTTATGTAAATGTTTGTGTAGGGTACCATGTGATGTGATATTACCTAATTTCTAGAAGTGATGTGCTTGTAGTACCATTTTGGGGTGTATTTTATTTTAATATCTTTGATGTTATATATTATGTTTCTGACACGATTAAATAATAAGTCCTATATTCTATTTCTACACCCTTTGGTAGATTTCTATCAACAAGGTGATGTATAGTCTTGATAAATATTGGGAACAAAATGGGATCTGCGATACAGCCTTGTTTCACATATGCTGTGATTTCAAAGATCTCCACAGAACAATATTGTTGGCAAAAACCGAGCCATTCATTTTATCGAGCAGCGGTCTAAGGGTGTTCATATGCATCGGAGGGCAGCTTATCTTTTAACTGAGTCAAAGGCTTTGGCATCTTTGGACGCCAAGTGAGGACGATGCTTCTGGAAAAGTATTCTGGCGTGCTTATAACTGAATGTGAAAACCGAATATCTGACAGTGTTCTGTGAAACTAACTCTTGCCGGGGTGAGTGGCTCAGGCGGTTGAAACGCTGGCCTTCTGATCTCAACTTGGCAGGTTCGATCCTGGCTCAGTCCAGTGGTCGGCCACGTGTCGGTAGATTTACTGGCACGTAAAATAACTCCTGTGGGACAACATTTCGGCATCTCGACGTCTCCAGAAAAGTAATTAGTGGAACGTGTAACAACACAACAGTACAACAACCAACTCTACCTTGGTGTCTCCAAAACTTCCCAATCGGTAGTAGTTGGCAACACTGGACCTTACAAGAAAACTACGGAAATGAAATACTTACCACGATGTCCAAAGAAGAAAAGGCATGAAAAACGGACACTCGGTGCCAGAGGCTATGTGAATCAAAACCCAAGAGAATATACTAACTATAAAGGAAAGACAGATTAAAAATTAAACCAGCTTTAAAGGATCTGGACTTCAATTCTCAAAGGACAGTAATAACTTGGAACTTACAATTCGATTATTAAAAGAAAAGAAGAAAATTATCATCATACAAAAGGAAAAGATAATATAACTTGGGTCGACCCTTGAAAATACAAGAAATAAACCTTGGGATCACAATCCTTGAAAACCAAATTAATCAATTTAATTAGTAGAGCAGTAGTGGAATAATTAACGGTAAGTTGAGGCTTGTTTCTCGACACGTCTAGTATAATTCAATGAAATAACCGAAGTGTCAAATAAATGGTACCAAGATTTAGGCGAAATAGAACCCAATAGTAATTAAATTAAATCATAGGAAAGGAAGACGTATTTCAATTTTAGAATTAGTAAACTGGAGTACAATACGAGTCCACACACCAGATCAAAGATACAATCGACAGCCATCAGCTGTTTTTTCAACACACGGAAACCATCTTTGTTTACAACAGTTCCCATAGAAACGAATCACGTGTCGCGATTAAAGCATGGCTTAAAAACATTATCAGATAGACATCGACCAAACAACTCCAACTTACCGATTTTCATCTGTGATCCACCGAAATAACGCTTAACTATCTGTTACAAGAAGTTGTGAAATGAAAATTTACCAACACATAAGAAATCTGAGTCCCGATTTTAACAAAATTACATCTTATTAACGCCAGAGTAAAGGCTACCGCGTGATAAAGAAATTCCTCTTGATAACCGTAGTTTAAAACATACTCGCAATTCAAATTTTTTAACTTGTTCAGTCCAAACCAAAAATCTTGATGATTGTGGAGATACCTCGGTGGGAAAGGGTATTCATGCAGATTTCATCATGCAGGGTACTTACAATTTCTCGGAAGCAAATATAAGTTGATAAACAAACCACACATCCAACTAGAATTTGTGGCCGGTTGCCCACAAATTTAACCAGGGTCGAAAATCAGCCACATCTCGCCCGTCTTCATCTTATTGATCGGGTTTCTATTAAAAACCAAGTATCTGCGACCAAGTTCCAAGAGTTTGGCTTCACGATCTCCAACAACAACTAGAAAAAAACCAAAACAACTACGCACATATTGTCGAACTCGATCGATAATTGGCAGAGCAGCGCTGAACTTCACGCTGCGCTCAGAGATGGCAGTAGGATGCAGTTCAGATGGAACACTCAGTCTGATAGCCAACTTTTCTACTAGTAAGAACCCGCTTCTTATGAATCGTGTACAATTCCATCGGGCTTCGAACGACCTTTAAATAATTTTTAAGTCCATGCATTCTCGAAATGCGTGACATATACTGTATGCATACGCCATAAACGTAAAGCCAATATTATCATTATTATTTTTAAACTAATTCATTTTGGCTTGTGGTGCGTAGTGGTATGTAAGATACAACTTTTGCGGGGACAAATAGCACCAGGTGAAGTTTCCGGGCAGAAACATGAAAGTTTTACAATGTAAATAAATCGTACACATCACAATGTTCACTCTCTCAATGTACCGGTGTAAGTAGTTCTTTTTTGCTAGTCGCTTTACGTCACACCGACACAGACAGGTCTTATGGCGACGATGGGATAGGAAAGGGCTAGGAGTGGGAAGGGCGGCCGTGGCCTTAATTAAGGTGTGAAAAAGATAAACTTTTAAAATAGCCTCTATACATACCACCCTTGCCATCTGTTGAGTATCTTACGATCGTCTCTCAGATAGACCATGGCCGACTGGATATCTCGCTGCGCGGAGCTAGCTAGAGACGATAGCGAGAAATAGTCAAACAGATGGCCCGCAGTTTTTGGGTTCACTAAAGTTTTATTTCGTCAATACTCGCGGGCGTGACCTCAACACAGCCCCGTTCAATTTTCATATAAATTATATCCATCTCTTTTGATGGAGAATTTCTGTTTATTCTCCTCCTTGTTTGTTGGTTGGTCAACTAGTTGATTACCTCTTTTTTCTTTCTTCTACGCTTTAAAGTCATCAGGCTAGGGATGGCAACGATTTATCGGTTTTTATGAAATACCGATATTTTCCTTTCGATTTATCGATATATCGATATCGAAATTTTGATTGGATTTATCGAATAATATATCGGTTTTTCCATGAATATATCGTTTTTCTTTGAATTATTATTTTCATTAACAACATCCGCACTAGAGAACGCCGATAATTCTGCTAGAGATGGTGCTAGTGAAGGTGGAATTGCAACCTGGAAATATCCAATCTAATCAATACCTTGCTCTGAGCCTCTGGTAGGCCGGACTATAATTCGAATACAAACGGTGGAATATGTACAGTAACACAGTTGCCTCCGCATGGCAGTTTACTCAACGCGAAATACGTTCTAGTTCCAGAGTCACCGCTAGACTTCGTGTTAGCCCTCCACCATTTAACAACACAGACTATATGGAAACTGTGAAGGAAAAAGGTAAGTTTAGGTGAGATAAGCCTTAAAATTCATTATAAAAGGCGTTGATTTGTGTATTCAGCTTGTGATGAGTATATGGTTTATATTTAAACGTAAAGTTATGAAAATAGAAGCCTCCGCGAGTCAGGTGGCAGCGCGCCAACTTCTCACCGCTGGGTTTCGTGGTTCAAAACCCGGTCACTCCATATGAGATTTGTGCTGGACCGGTTTTTCTCCGGGTACTCCGGTTTTCCCTGCCATCTTTCATTCCAGCAACACTCTCAAATATCATTTCATTTGTCAGTCATTAATCATTGCCCCAGAGGAATGCGACAGGCTTCGGCAGCCGGGAAATTTCCTATTCTCGCCGCTAGATGGGGCTTAATTCGTTCCATTGCTGACCCGGTCAAATGACTTTAAACAGGCTGTGGATTTACATTAAGAAAATGTTTTGTGCATATTGATAAATATACAAGAGCCGAGAGAGTATTTATTGTAAACATTCTATTCACAAGATGTTTATTGCGCGTGATAAACAAAGGTTTATTGCTGTGCACCATTCTGCAAAAGTAAACTTCAGAAAGGTAGTGGCATTTATTTCCACGAGCAAATGTGGAATTACGAGAAAAATGGGTCCTTATTATGTCATGTCGCGGTGACGAGAAAAATAGCATGTGGCAACCTTCCTCGAAGTCTGTAGTATGTAGTGAACATTTTGAAAGCACGTGTTTTAGCATTTCTACTAAAACTAGTCGCAATCAATGCCAACACTTTTTTTCAGGGTATTTGCATGGCAAGACTAGGTTACGTACTAATACTAAAATGTTTTAATTCCTCCCCTGAAGGAGGAGGCGGGCCTCTTAGATGGTGACTCCGTCTGTGAGGCCGGGAGATTTGTTACGGCGAAGGAGATGCTCGGAGATGGTGAGGGGGTTGGCGGCCGTGGCCTATACTAGGAACCCTCCCAGCATTTGCCTTATTGCAGGAGAATGGAAAACCACGTAAAACCATTCTCAGGAAAACCGACAGTGGAGACCAGCCGTGAGGTCCAGCCCTGTCCAGTCTCCCGAATACAGAGACGAAGAGCCACCCTTCCTCTGCTCGGTTGGCCGGTCGGAGTGCAGAGCTGTTGGACCACGGACCAGCCGTGGCCACTTGTGGGCCGAGACCCACTCTGCATTCATCGACGAAGGCTCTGTGAATACTGCAGAGTTTTAAAATATACTATGAAGTATTTTCATTTTTATTAGGATGTGTACTTTCCGGTTGCAATTATACTACCTGATTCGTATGAGCTCATCTTGAATTACTCGGTGATACATTTATTTTTCTTCATTAAACGTCATAGAAATATCACTTTCCTACTCAAAACGCAATGTTTTATATTTGTAATGTGCTTTTATGTGCAAGTTATTATCGTAATGCCAATTGGAATCGTCCTGAGGAATGGAGGGAAAACCTCACATCCAGCGGCGATATTTGAACTGCTGCTACTTTGTCAATTTAGTACTTGAAGAGACCGTGCATGCTGAGGCCTTTACTTACCTCGTAGGCATCAATAACACCTAGGGACGTTCCGATATAATAAATATCGACATTTCATTCGATTCGACATGCCGATATTATCCTACTATCAAAACAAAATAGCGATATATCTCGATATAAAATTATTTCTTTTCCAAAATACAAGGATTTGAAATTATATTGTTCTATAAATCGGGGATCTATTAACAATATGCAACTTGTTTGAAGCCATCAAGAAATATTTAATTTGTTTGTATCTATCTGTACATAATACTGAATGATAAAAAATTTTAATTTGTTTGTATATAATTCCGAATTTGATTGATTCCTTACTTTATAAGGTAAGGCGGCAGCTAAGAATTTAAGTCCGTTAAAATGTGCAGCATGCTTGAAGCCATCAACAATGTTTTGATTTGTTCGAATCTGCTTCTATGTATTACTAAATGATTGGAAAATTTCATTTGATTTTATGTCATTCGGAATCTGGTTTGCACGTAAATTTGAATGTTTCAACAAAACAGTTAACCAAGAGACGTAAGCGTGGTAAGACCTCTGTAGTGTAGTGGTTAGTGTGGTTAGCTGCCACCCCCGGAGGCCCGGGTTCGATTCCCGGCTCTGCCACGAAATTTCAAAAGTGGTACGAGGGCTGGAACGGGGTCCACTCAGCCTCGGGAGGTCAAATGAGTAGATGTGGGTTCGATTCCCACCTCAGCCATCCTCGAAGTGGTTTTCCGTGGTTTCCCCCTTCTCCTCCAGTCGAATGCCGGAATGGTACCTAACTTAAGGCCACGGCCGCTTCCTTTCCTCTTCCTTGTTTATCCTATCAATGCAATGATAAAACCATAAATACTTGCACGGTAGATGCTGCATCATATTCTTAACTATTTTCAGCCATTTCTACTAATTTACGAGGTTTATATGAACATCAAGCATTACTGACACTACTTCTTTCACTCTAAAAAAGCTATTTATTCAGGATCTATGCCTCGACTGCTGTCTTGTGGCTGCGGGTGAATGCAAATTTGTGTTATGGAAGTATAACCCTAGCAACCGTGCAGGCTAGTGGTCATCTGAAATTAGCAGCCGTTGATGGATAATTTCCATGTATAATTAAACCGCGAATTCCAGTAGCAAGATAAACTCAACCAACCAGTCGCGTGCACAGGCAGAATAAACCAATATTGATATATATGCATTGAGATCTGGTGATGATATTGTAGTTACTCTTGGGTTACGATATATCGATATCGCTTGAATATACCGATATATTATGTGCAATAAATATCGATTATCGAAAATAAGTTTTCAATATATCGAAAAACCGATATATCGGTATTTTTTTAAAAACTGCCATCCCTACATCAGGCTGATAAACACGGCGTTACACTACTACTTAGAAGTGGCTCTAATCAAAACAAATGCCATCATCTTATCAGAAGGAAAGTTTGCTAAATTGTATTTAGAAAGTATCTCAACCACAATTTCTCTTCGCATGTCGATGCAGCCCTTTCTAAATTCACCCATGCTATTGACGGCTAGTATTGGGTAAAACCCACACACTGCCATTGAAGGAAAGTGAAAAAATATCCACAGCCTGTTTCCAGTCTTTCGACCGGGTCAGGAATGGAATGAATGAAGCCCCATCTAGCGGCGAGGATACGAATTGTGCCGGTTGCCGAAGCCTGTCGCACTCCTCTGGGGCAATGATTATTGAATGCCAGGTGAAATGAAATGTTAATGGAGAGTGTTGCTGGAATGAAATATGACAGGGAAAACCGGAGTACCCGGAGAAAAACCTGTGCCGCCTCCGCTTGTCCAGCACAAATCTCACATGGATAGACCGGGATTTGAACCACGACACCCAGCGGTGAGAGGCCAGCGCGCTGCCGCCTGAGCCACAGAGGCTATTGAACGGAAGTGCTCCTCACATATTAATTTGACGTATTCGACTCTGACCTAGCTTAACAGTTCTCAAGGGAAGATCAAGCAAGTTCTTTATAATACGATAAAAGTATTTGATCTCGTGAATAATTTATCATTGCAACTATGGGCTACAACACTTATTCATAATCTTCTATGTAAATAAATCAATAACGTCTGCGCTTTTGACTTTTGCGGAAATTTCAATTTATTAATTCAACCCCTAGATGTTTTAAAATCATTTATTTGAATGAAATATTAAAAAATAGTTTTAATAACACACATCGTTTTAATGTTGAAAAAATTTCTTATAAGAAAAATTAGGGGTCCCAAACTAAAAACGGAATATTAAACAATTTCCTCAATTGTGCCGAAAGTTGCAGGGCTAAAGGACCCTGAAAGGTTTCGAATTGCGAGTCTTGGGTAGCTCTATCAAATCACTTCTGGCCGAAATGCAGTTGAGGAAAAAGTGCCTCAAATTGCTTGTTTCTTTACTCGTTTTCTTTTTTTATTCAAATCCTAGCCGAATTAACTTATTTACGTAAGTCAACTGTTTAAGTGCGTGTGTGTGTTCTGTGGAGTAAGATATCAGTGGTTAAGTGCATGATAGTGTAGAAGTGATGAAAATTACATTTATCGCAGCTTATGTGCGTGTTATTGAATAGTGACAATCGAAATTTTATCCGTAGACCATCAACACTACGCCGCCATCTTGCCATACCGGAAACAAGCGACGAGTGCGACATCTGCAGGAAAAGCATAAACTCAGACGAGAACTCTTTGCAATGCGAAATATGCGAAAGATGGCAGCACTTCGAATGCAGCGCAATTACAAGGGGAGAATTCTATCTTCTCAAAAGGAGGAACTGTAAACTCACTTGGCTATAATCCAGATGCAGAGCAAAAAAGGTTGAAGTGTTCAGATGTGGAAGATCATCTGCTGGAAAAGCTTAAGACATTTACAGAGACAGTTTTAAGCGAAATTAAAAACAACGTGATGGCCCTACTAAGGGAGGAGATACAATCAACACTATGCCAAGAATTCTCAGTCTATGTTAAGCGCCCGAATAAGGAGAAGGCTCCCAGTCCCCCAATTGGTCCTAACGGTCCTAAAACCGGAAGCAGTTATCTTGGGGAAACCCAAAACAACTTTCATATGAAAACTGACGCCACCGTGGTATCGCAGCAAGTTCAAAAGAGAACGCCCAAGGGGAAAGACAGGGCTTCAGTACAGAAGGGTAAAGTACAGGTAGAAACAGACTTTAAGAATGATGACAAATACAAACACAGAACCTATAACTGTGGATATACCAATTGTTAGTCAACACGAAGTGGGTACTTTCGGGGAAGAAGGAGAGTGGGAAGTACAGGAAAGAAGGAGGAAGTCCAAGGGAGCGCACACTATAACGGGGTCCAAAGTACTTGCAAATAGCAAATTCCGACCTGGAGATAGGAAGGCGTGGCGATATGTAGGCCGCATACATCGATCTGTCGATAAAGATACTTTGGTTGAACATCTAAAGGAAAATGGAATTGAAGGGAAGATAAAATGTGAAGCGGACGAGAATAAAGCATTCAAAGCGGGTGTCCCTATTGAAGCCAAGGGCATGGTGGAACTTCCGCAAGTTTGGCCGAGAGGGATAGTTGTCCGACGATATCTTTTTCGGAGATACTAGGATTCAAGGATCCGATCCTCGGGAGGAAATTATGACAGAGAATATCAGAACAATGACATGGAATATAGAAGGTGCAGTGAATGCTCTAAGCATGTCCCCAATTGGTGAACTCAAAAACTCTGACAATGTAATCCTAACGGAGGCATTTCTCACGAAGGACTGGAATTTTGAAGGTTTCTACAACATCCATGTTCTAGCTTTGCAGGGACTAAAATGTAGGCCATCCGGTGGAATCACCTGCCTGCTGAAGCCGAGATTTCACCCGTTCACTGTGGAATAGTGGTTAAAACAAGTTTGTGTTGGATCATATGTGTGTATTTCCAGCCGTGGTATAGAGGTGAATATATTATAGATATCATTAGCACTGGACTCAACAAGGTGGGACAACAGGAACTGGTTATACTGGCTGGAGACCTTAATTGCAGAGTCAATATTGACAATACTAAATCAGAGGCAGTCCTCAGATTGCTTCAAGGAGAAGGTCTGAGTCCGATCAACTCTTACACAGAGAAGACATACATCTGTCACAACGGGAGTAGCGCGATTGGTTTAGTATTCTCAAATATGAAGAAAGTGACAAACGTAGTGCAAAGAATACAGAAGAATGTCGTCAGGAAGCATCTGCCTGTATTGACAAACTTTACTGTACAGCAAAGCATTCCTACCACATCTCATACCATAAAACGGACCAGAGCACTGGATATACAAACGATCGAGGGATCCACTCCTTTCATCACAGAAGCAATGCAGCTCATACAGCATGGACACATAGACATCGCTCTGCAGGAACTAGAAGACATCATACTCAGCGCAACGACAGACCGACATTTAAAAGGAAAGCCAAGCCCTGGTTCAACGCAGCCTGTTACCAGTCCAGGAATACAACGATTCAATCGCTGCACGCAGCGTTAATGTCATCCTGTGAAGCCTCTCTGCGCGAATACTCCAGGAAAAGACAGAGCTACAAAGAGCTGATCAGAGAAACAAAAAGGAAATAGTTTGAGAAAACAGTGGAGAAGCTTGTAGAAGAAGCTAAGAAGAACCCCTTCAAGGTCTTAAAGCCGAGGAATCCAACCTTCCGGAGAGAGATTCCAATGGAGATCTGGCACGACCACTTCAGTAAAGTGTTACTGTCTAAAGACACTAGACCTTGCAATGCTACTGTTGGCCAAGGAAATGTGAGAAGCACTGAGTCATTCACTCAAGAAGAGATAGTAGAAGTAATTGCAACACTGAAACCCAATAAAGCCTGTGGACATGATTTGATTTTTAGTGAGTACCTGCAGAGTTCAACTCAAATATTAGCATAAGCATGGACTGTGCTGTTTAATGAATATCTCCAGCAGGGGAGAATTCCGGACAAGTGGGGGATTTTGAGGGTTAAAACACTGTATAGGGGTAGAGGGGACCCGAGTAATCCTGATTCCTACAGAAGTATAGCGCCAGAGTGTACATTATATAAAGCCACGGCGAAACTACTGACCTTGAAACTGACAGCCATAGTGGACAAGTGTATCCCAGAAGAACAGTTCAGTTTTAGGAAATGTCTATCGACAATCCAAGCAGTAGAATGTCTACAGAACGACATAAATGAGGCCCTTCGACATCCAAACGGGAAACTACACGTTATCTTCGTTGATTATACCAAGGCATTCGACACTATCAACAGAACGAAGCTAATGAAACTCGTGCAACTCGTAGGAGAAGAGAACTCCTATAACGATTCCGGTGAAAAATATACTTTCGAGGAACTATATTGAAGTGGACGACGCACTTATTACCTCTAACCCGATCGACCAGACGACGGGAGTCTTACAAGGGGACTCACTTAGCCCCTCCTATTCAACATTGCTACATACGACGTGGTGCAGGCAACGTAGACAGAAGACGTAAAAGTATACCTGTACGCGGATGATACGGCCCTGGTTTCAACATCGTTCACTTCGCTACAAAAATCGTTCGATCACCTAGTGGACTGGGCGAATGACAACGACCTCCAACTCAGCAGGCTGAGGACGGTGAAAATGACCTTCAAGAAGGGAGGACGTCAAGCAGCGGAGGACGTAATATACTTGGGCCAGCAACCATTAAGCAATGTGAACAGATTCAAATATTTGGTAATAACTCTCCAGGCACAGGGGAGAACATTTTCTGCACATGTTAGAGATAGAGTGGCCGCATCTCTGATTGCAATAAATGATATCAGACATATCAGGAAGATTTCACTCCGAGCGGAGATTTAAATGTAAGGTCATACCCGTAGCTACGTATGGGTTACAGTTAATCTGGGAATGCCTTACAAAAGCGAACTTGGAGGACATCGTAAACGTTAAGGCCACGTATGTGAAGCGATTCCTCGGCGTCTCCAAATTTTCTCCATCCAGATTGATCTACGAGTTGTGCAGCGAAGATCTCCGCCTAAAACTCGGACTGCCATCCACGCCAGCTTACGAAGAAATAGTCTCCGAACAGCAGAGGAAAAAGAAAGACATCTGGATTGACTTGTACAGCACAGTCGCGATGGTGACAAATGACTGGCGAGCTGAGGCGTTCACTTCAAAGTCTGTAGCACGGATCGATTCTATGAACCATGTGAAAACTGTAGTTGTTCCTTGTGTGGCAAGCTATGCGTTGGATACCACGTACAATTTTGTGAGAACCGGCGTATGTCGCTTAAGAAATTCTGCTCGGAAGAGAGTTAATACTGTGCAGACTGAGAAGTATCTAAATTAAATCGTAATTTGTAATCAACTACTTATATCAGTATGTTAGTTTCTCTATGGCCATTGGCTGCAATAAACGTATTATTATAATTCCTTCTGTAATGTGTTCCTTCATTCAATACCCTTAGATGTTATTTAAGTTTTGAAAAATGTCCACATGGAATGTAGTTATTACGACTTAAATGGAACTCTGCATTGATTCACATTAGTGCTCGTAGTGGAGCCTGAGTGAAACAATGCATTGAGTCACATTAGCGCTCGTAGTGGTACCTGAGTGAAACAATGCATTGAGTCACATTAGTGCTCGTAGCGGTGCCTGAGTGAAACAATGCATTGAGTCACATTAGCGCTCGTAGTGGTGCTTGAGTGAAACAATGCAATGAGTCACATTAGTGCTCGTAGCGGTGCCTGAGTGAAACAATGCATTGAGTCACATTAGTGCTCGTAGTGGTGCCTAAGTGAAACAATGCATTGACTCACATTAGCGCTCGTAGCGGTGCCTGAGTGAAACCATGCATTGACTCACATTAGTGCTCGTAGTGGTAGAAAAAGGCAAACTGTTAATCTAATCACGGCCGACTGGATCCCTCGCTGAGCTACCTAGAGCGACGCATCTAATCGACAGGATAACGATAATTAAGAGAAGGACTGTAATTTTTGGGAATAAATAAAGAATACATTCTCATACTTTATTATATTTTATTTACCTGAAATTCGTAGCTCATATCCCTAGGATGTTTTCAACACTGAGTTGCTTGCCAGAAGTGCTAGAATTGTTGATTTTATATAAATTGCAAGAAATGCACTGTTTTAATTATAATATTGTTACTGTCAGCAGTTAAGGTTCTGGGTTGGTGGATGGTTCAAATAATATCAAAAGGACATAAAAGTCAATATTATGTAAACAAAGAAATTTTTCCTTATAGATCTTCCGGATAAACTAAATTAAATGTCCTTCCACTTGGAGCTAAGCTATTTAGAATGTTTGCCTTTCCAACTCTTGAACAACCCACGTACAGTTGACTGTGGTAGAAGCACGGTTGTCGAAGATCAAGACCTACAACTTTAAGCGGTTTTTCCTTGAGCCTTGGTCCTGCACGTAGCGAAACACAAACAAACGGGGAAGTGTAGACATCTAGGAATGATTTGAATGCGAGGAATGAATACTAATTCACCCGCTGCATGTCAAGTCGGCATCAGTTTCTTCACTGAGAGTCGTATTCCGTTGCGGAGGGAGGAAGATTCATATTCCTGAGAAAGATAATCGGTGCCAGAATCGTCCGCTCCAAGTTGTACTGCAGTTGACTCAAAGTTGTTGACAGCCTCATGTGTATTACGTGTCGTTTCATAGATTTGTAAATTTGTGGAACATCGGGTAATTCTTGTAAAAGTTGCTCGTTGAAGACAACTTCATTCTTTGACACAGCAATGCTTGATCGGTGAAATGCTGTTTCCACCTGTGACAAACATTTCAGATCTCTGCGAGCTGGGCATCGCATACGTATAAACAGACGAACACTTGAAGGTTATCATGGACTGAACGAAGATGATTTCCTTCAATGGACTTAAAATTGCACCTTTAGTGATATATGTATTACTACTCCTTATTTATTATTATCTGTATTGTGTACTACATGATCCTCTAAATAAAACATAAAATTAGGTTAGTTGAAGGCAAATACGGTTCACGCTTTATTGCGGGTATAGTGAAATTCTCTTATTCCCTAAATGTGTATGTGTATGAAATGAATATTAGATAAATATGAAAAAACTAACTAAGTTAATGAAACAGGTCTCTGAGTGCTGTAGATTTGGCTGGGCATCATACACGTAGAAACACTTCAGGATATTACGGAATGACTACGGCTCCTAGTGTTCGGGACCGGAAATGGCTTCCTTTGCGAAGTACTCAGAATTGCTCCTTGATTTGTATTACGTGTCTACAGGCCGTACTGTAGGAAGCGCGCCAAGCCCATCAATTGAGGCGAGCTAAGTGAATGTTATAAACTGTACTTATGAATGTAATTCATAAGGATTGGGAGAATTCTTTGCATAATTGCGACTGTTGAAAGACAGAACCTTATATTTAAGTATATTGCGTGTTCTTTCTTTAAATTTATCACTTGAGGAATCACTTAAACAGCTGATATTAAGATAAGGAGACCTTTGCGTTAGGTATGGTATCTTCACGTGATAAGTAATATAAATTCAAGGGCGTAATAGTTCTCGTGGAATGTATTCATTTAATTGTTACCGTATAACACGTTTTTGTGGAAATATAATATTTTGCGAATTTAAACAAAGTGTGTGAAAGTTCGAAGTTGCCACAATGGTGAGAACGTGTGCGTACCACGGCGAAAATACAACTTAACAAGTAAATATACATTAATATTTTCAGTTTCTTCGTATGAGGGCAGGATACTTTTATGAAAAACGAAAATCCCGACCGAAAATGTAGGCTACCTGTTACTAAGAATAAAGGAGTATGTTCCACTCATTTTTCCGAGCTGATGATGAGTTCTGATTTTGACTTTCTTGTTACACAGATTTAAAGCAGGCGTTTTATTGTTTGATATACAACAAGCATAAAAGTGGACAGTAACCAGTCGACCCTACATATGGTTATTTCTTGTGTTAGAAATGTTAAGTACGCGCAGCCTTTTCTCTAAAAAAATAATGCGAGTAACAACAAAATCCAGTCCAAAAATATAGAACTAAATGCAATTTATAAAACCTAACCTTCTGTTAAATGATTTTCGCACTTTGACGCATACATTTAAAAATGTTAAAATTAAACCACTGCTGATAGATAATATTTAGATATTGGAAGCAATGCATCGTATTAATTAAGTCATTAATGCTTAAGTAATAATTAATAATTATACCTCGGCAATATCCGTGAATGTGGGAAGTAAATAACAGATCTTGTTGGCCAGTGCATTAATATTTGTAAAAACGTGGGCTATTTCAAATAAAAACGATACAAAAGTTTGTGTGGAAGAAAGGTTCTGAAGGATCGTGCCACAAGTGTCAAGAAAAAGAAAAAAAAAACAGGAAAGGTACTGTATTTATGGCTATCTGGAGGTAATGTCTATTATTATTATTATTATTATTATTATTATTATTATTATTATTATTATTATTATTATTATTATTATTATTGTTGTTGTTGTTGTTGTTGTTGTTGTTGTTGTTGTTGTACGTTTGTTGTCTCCATATTTGTATGAATACATAATTATTATTTGCTGGTTACATTGACGAGTAAGACCCTCAAGCTTTGACGGCGTAGATTACAATTCAAACCTACTTCTCGTAAAATTACAGAGACCTGACTTACGAGTTATGATGCGATTAAAGGTGTTAATGATCTCACCAGTTATACTAATACAACATTTGTGAATATTTCATAATTACGAGGTACAGACGTATCATGTCCTTGCATTGCACGGGTCGGACGGAGGAAACAGGTCGCCTCTTCACGTGTCGTCATCGGAGGTATAGTACCTGTTTTATGTACTTTGTGTCATGACAGTGAATCTATACATTTAATTCTGGTGACAGCACGTTGGAATGTCGTACACCAACATACGTTTTCCGCCGGTTTTTTATTCATAACTCACCAACGAAAGAGAAAATTAAAAATCCGGCTTTAAGTTGCATTTGGACCCCGTTCCATCTGCGTATGTTAAACATTTCAGAACTCTGCGTGCCGCACACACACGCGTACACACACACAGGAACAAGCACTTCATTTTATTGTTATAGAATGTAGATAAGTTGTGCCTTGGCCCTGACCATCGCCCTCTACTATGACTGCGCTAATACGCCTTCTCATTCGCACAGTCACACATGTAAACGACCGAACACGGTTTAGTAAGAAGTTCAGGCGCTTGGGGCGCTGAGAAGCTGGCATTAGTCTGCTTGACGAGACACGGTCAGTGATCATTGCTGAGAGTGCTGGTGTAATTTGAGCTTGTGTTTACCATATTTGGCTTGTTTCGTTGGTCGTGAACCGTTTTAATGTTTATGTACATGACATTGTTCACTACTGTGTGCCTTAATGTGAGATGAAAAGCAGATCGGCAAGTGGCATTTCGTTTCATTAATTTACTTTCAGCGAGTAACAACGTCATAAATGGCTAAATGTTACTTCAAAACAGAATTTCTCGCCGAATTTCAATTCAAGATCATCGAAACGATATGTTTGATAAATCCACATTTTCACGCTACGTAGGAGGTATAAACTGCGAGAGTGGAATAACACTCTTAGTAAAGGAGCGCCTCTTAGCAGAAAGTCAGTGCCATCGTGATTTTGTTGGTAGTCCGGCGAACAACAGATATTATATGACAAGAAACTCGGCAGAGACGCTTCATTCCATGTTGAACGAATAAAAACTACTCAAGATGACTGTCATGCAAGCGAAAGTAGAAATCGAATTACCGGTACCCTAGTCAATAACCTTTTCTGTTTTATAATTTTTGCTTTGACTACAAAATAAAGGTTACAGCAGCATTTTTCTTCTTTAAGAGGCTTTTAGGTACAGAACTGCATACTGTAACACTCAAAACGATAAAGGAATTCGAAGCTTGCGGTTTTTTCGTGTTGCGCATTGTGAGTGACAATCATAAGACTAATGTTAGCAGGATGAGAAGAACGTCGCCTTCAAAACACATTAAACCGAAGACCTGTTATCCTGTTGACAGTGAAATGTCTCTTCTTGCTTTCGACATGTGGCACATTATGAAAAGTAAGAAATTCCTTACTAAAAAAATCTGTGTTTGATGGTTCCCAGGATATGAAAGGTGATTTTATCAAGAATCTGTATCAACGTCATCTCCGAACAGGCCATGAAGACTCTTGAAGGTGTAGAAGGTATTCCTAACATCGGCACGTGATGGGGTGGACGCCCGCCCCCAGGAATTAAACTGGTACTCATTTTTGGTGTAGACTGAGTGAATCTCAGGCCAATATTCACCTCCGGAAGTGGAAATCTTCCTGACGGGATTCGAACCTACGTCGTTCCGGGCGAACCGAGCACGCCTTTACTGCCTCGGCCAGGCAGCCCCTAAGAAACTGTGTCAGATGCAATCAAATGAAACTGTGAAACAGGTTCGTTTTTCTTACATGCAAAACCATCGAGCCGTCTAAGTTTCAGAAAATGATGTGCTGCGCGCGAAAGATATTTTCGCGACTGAAGTAATAACAGCCTTATAATACTTAAAAGACCATTCGTATACAGATATGCACGATTTTTTAATGCAGGTACCACTGTCAAATACAAGTTATCGATAAAAAATTTATTCGACATACGTGTCAGTAGCAAAAATGTAGGAACATTGCAGCCGGACAAGATGCTTGATTCTTTTGACAAGACCAAGGTGTTCAACAGTGCTAATGGGCTTGATTTATAAAAGAGATTAAAACAGCAGGCTGCAGTACCCATCTGATTTGCCACTGTGGATTTTGAAAGTTATTCATGATTTTGTATTGAAAGCATAACCATTTGTGCATGAAAATCCTGGTGCGTCTATGAGTGACTATTTAGTGCCTGTGTTGCGTGATTTTCCTCACTTCAGTTGTTCTGAAATCGGACATTCATAGCTATTGAGTGAAGTTATTTGCCAGTGTGCTATTCCTGTATTCTTAAATAACATAGCCACATCAATAACAGAGATCTTTGACAGATTTGAACGCGACAACGCGAAACACTTAAACAGAAAAGTGTGTGCATAAAATTTTCTACAGTATTTAATACCTGCGTTAACATTATTTTGTACAGCTTTTCCGCTGCGGAAGGGTATGTTCTTCACTGAATTTCTTTATTAAGGTGTAAGGTGTGATTCAAATATGCTTTTTGAGTGATTGGCTATGTATTTGAACAGAAATATACTAAACACTTAACGTGTGCTGTAATGAACAATCATGTTTCAATGCCAGCGAAGCAGGGCTCGGTGGTAGAAACGGAAACTAGGCCCATATCGCTCATATTGCTGTATTGGGAAGGCGTATTAGCGCAGTCATCGTAGAGGGCGATGCCCTGACAAAGTAAGCATGAATTCTAGACGCAGAATACTGGGGAAGAACCAGCAGTTTAATTCGCTATACGGTAGGGAATGAATCGAAGAATTAGCAGAGAATTGAATTCGAACTCAGTTTATTGATAATTTACACGCCACTTAGGCTGATAACCCCTTTTATGTAGCGTCTTCATTTAACAATATACAGGTTTATGAACACACTAACTAAATTTGTATATTAAAATATAAAATTAAACATCAAACTTGCAACTGAATTAAAATACAAATACCAAATCCAGTAAAATTAAAACACGCACTATATAATAAGTAAGAGAGTAAAACAGTTCTCTAAGAAATATACATATTTCTGATTATCAGACACAAGAATCCCTGATCTGAGCCCCTTGCGTGCTCCTCCAGAAAGAAAGGTGTTAAGGTGCTTTAGTTGAGTGCAGTTAGTGTCATTTGCGGAAAGGTGAAGGTTAAAGACTTTAAAGATACGTGATGCAGTGCAAGGAAAGGATTACTTAAAATTAGTGGTACGATGAAGGGGAAGTTGAAGGGTAGTTTTTAAAACCTATTATCTCTGTAATGTACTGAAACTCTAGGTTTATATACATTATATAGGTAGAATGGGGTCTTCATTTTGAGAATTTTGTGCGTAGCAACAGCTACGGAGATTTCCCGACGTTCGTGGAGTTTCAGCCATTGCAGCTGTGTTATGAGTTCACGCAACGAACACATGAGTTTTGTACTATCTGTTTCTCAGGAGAAGTCGCGGCAGACAGTTCATTATGCAGCAGCACCTTAGTTCACAAGATTCGCACCCGATGTTTATTGTCAGGCGTTGAGCCACGACCATAGTTCAAACTTTCAGATACGTGAACCATAGTCAATGACTGACTTCCAACGAGTAGGTTTCGCATGAAAGGTGGTGGACATGACACGTTACGTTTCAAAATAAGGATGGATGACAACTTTCCTGATCACATTTGACGTATGATCAGACCAGGATAACGTTCTGTCGAAAATTAGACTTAGATTGTTAACGGTGTCACTGTAATTGACATATGTATGTTTTCCAACCTTCCACCCCGTTGTAAACTGTTCTCCCTGAGGGCGCATGCTCTCCACAGACTGCTACCAAGCGCCCGTGAATTCTGCAGTGGTCACGCCATAGGATCCAAGTCGTACAGCGCTGCCCCTGACGGCTGCTTTCCACGTTGTCCGCTCCTACACTGACAGTGTTGTTATGAAATGGCTATGACCAGTGCATTCGGTAGTCCCTGTGCGTGTGCTGCTACCAAACGGTGGAACAAGACACTAGTTACACGTCACCACCTTCAAAAGTGAAATGTGAACCATACCCGGACGTAAAAAGAATAAAGTGTAAAACAATATAGTACGCCTTCGTATGTATCGCCGCTGTAACTGGCAAGGCCACTCCAGCTTTTCATTTTATCAAACGTACAACTCAAAACCCTCCAGGCAAAGCATTTTTAAGCTTATTAGCTTCGAACTTAGCACAAATGTGCATGTTGCTCATAACTTATACTATTTATGTTTTAACTGTCAGGAACGCTGTAGACATGGCATGGGCTTTAGGGTTTATGCCGTGTCAAAACAACGAGGTGAAACTGTTTATCCTCGTACCTTCATCATGTCTGCAAGCATCACTGGTAACGTATCACGAACACTTTCAGTGAACGTAAGGAAAAATCAACTGATTTTACAGATGCGAGCACTTTATGAACAAAATAGTTTTTAAAACATAAGTATTATTGATACTAGTATTATCAATTTATTAAAAAAAATATGTCTCATAAGGTAACATTTTACGTGTATCAAAATTGTGCCATAAATTTGAATCAATATATGTTCTTTGTTGTCATTCGATCCCTGTTGATGAACCATGGACATAGTACTAGAAATTCTTATTTTTATGCCTTAGCTGGCGGGACCTAGTGTTTACAGTGCACTATGTCTTCTGGTATGGGCTAGAGCAATTTTGTTACTTTCATTGATCTGTCTCTGTCTTATCCTTGGCTTTGACAATATGAAAGTGACTGAGGTATGAGCGATGCTAGTAATGCCATTCTTTCTGCAGCCAGTCGCTGCTATGAATGGTGTGAAAATGTTGCTCATAGGGTCGGTTGGTGCATGAAATTTAGTGGGCTTGGCAGACTGATATGTAATAACAACTTCTGGCTCAGTGAGGAAAGCAACGGGAAACTACCTCACTCCTCATTTCCCTAGTATGGCTCTTCAGTGATGCGTAGGCCATCTATGACAGCTGATGGCAGAGCTGTTGAGGATCCAACCAGCCTTAGGGCTGAAGACTGAACATACACATACAAGCTTAACAATCAAGTTTCAAAGCAAAGCATGAAAAGTAGAACGTCTGGAGTTTCTGAAGGAGAGCACTTCTCTAGAAAACACCTTAATTAAAAAGCGAGTTGCTCTATTTAAGTCAAAATTTAAATCTTTATTAATTTAGAATGCATAAGCGATCTTAACAAAATGGCTCAAATTTACAAAGATTTACCTTAAAAATTTGCTCTCAAAAATCTCTAACAATTTTGAAGGTTACTTTAGCCTATACTACGTATATTTTAGGAAAAGGAATGCTCTTTGCAAGTCTTCTTTTAATATTTTAGGCATTTAAACGAGTGTAAAAAGTTTGATTGCTCCGGCTTTTATGTTCCTAAGAAAAGTGCATCAAAATATTTAGAAATGTGACTTTCACAAATGTAATGTTAGCTGACTAGAACCGTCTTATTTAAGAGGCCATTTAAATACAAATTTCTTACAGGACTGATTGATTGATTGATTGATTGATTGATTGATTGATTGATTGATTGATTGATTGATTGATTGATTGATTGATTGATTGATTGATTGATTGATTGATTGATTATTCATGTCATGTATCCTGCTGACAGTCTTGGTGTATGTATTTCTATTTCACGCCCGTAGGCAATCTGCACATTTACGAGTGGTAGTTGTGATGGTTATGATGATGATGATGATGGTGATGATGATGAGAAAAGGTAGGGAAAGGGTGAAACCCGGTGTTGGCACATAGCCTACTCCTGTCGAATAACACCAAGGGATCTGCTCAAAGCTTAACGTTCGCAGTCGAAGGACGAATCAGCATCAACAGCGTTATACGCTCTCATTTGCTTACATATATTAGTCGGGATCTATGCTGCTCTTTTGTCCAAAGGGTCACGGGTTCGATTTCCGGCTGGTACTAGGATTTAACCTTCGTCATTTCCTCGGAAGCTGGGTATCGTGTCGTCTTCAAAATTAGAATTTACCTTAGGTGTAGTCGCATCCTTACAGACGAAAGATTTGCACCAGGTCTACTCGGAGAACATATGCCGTTATATATTTTTCGTTGGTGTCATCCAGGACCACGTTAAGTCTCGTTACATTTGGCAGTTTGCTTCGCTTTCTTTTGAGCCCAGAACTCCCTCATTCTCTGTGAGTGGGTCCTCTGTCCATGTGTACCTTGTCTTTTTTTCGGTTGCTTGTCTCGGTTTAGCCCATTAGTCATCATCTTTTTGCGGAAGAGATATCCATTGAAGGAGTCTTCGGGTTTTATATGCAGCATCTGGAGGTCATTTTTGGTGTTCATAAAGCAGGGAATTGTGTTTTTGGTGTCATAAAAGTGAAAGATCTGTTTAGTCAGCCTGTTTCGGTCCATTCGTTTGAGATGACCGTAATGACGTGTCCGTCTCTTACGGATTGTTTCTGTAATTTTCTATATTTTACTGTACACATCTTCGTTATTCTTGTAATTGGATCCCATGATACTTCTGTTGATTTTGCGCTCTTTCTTTTCCAGTTCTGCTAGGAGTCATTTTTTAACATCTAGGGATAGGGTTTCGGCTGCATACACAACTACTGTCTACAGAACAGTTTCATAATGATGTAGTTTAGTATTTTGGGACAGGAATTTATGTTGTAGATTGAGGGCGACTTTTGACAGGCTATTTCAAGTTTGTGTGCTCGTTCCTTAAGTGCTTCTTTGTCTAGTCCATTTTTATTATGATCTCACCCAGGTACTTAAACTTTTCTACTCGGTTGATCTTCTCGTAATTTGTCTGGAATTTTGCTTGGGCATCTTGATGTTAGTCATTACTTCGTTCTTTTCAAAAGATATCTGCAAGCCAGTTTGCTCAGCGATTTCTTTTAGGAGGTCGATTTGCATCCTAGTAGATTCAATATCGTTTGACAAAATGGCGATGTCATCAGCAAACGCTAGACAGTCGATCATGATCCCCTTAGATTGTGTTCTCATCCTCAGAGGACTATAATCAGCTTATAATATTTTTCTTCGCCAGGTCCTAGTGATCTTTCCGAGCACGCAATTGAAAAGCATCGGCGACAACCCGTCACCTTATCTGTTTTGACCTCGAAGGTATCTGATGGGCATCCTAGGAATATTGGTTTTGTGTCAGTCATGGCGGCTCTAACTAAAGGCAGCTGTTTCAGGTCAACGCCGAATTCGTTGAGGATGTTCAGCAGAACCTTGCGGTCTATCGAATCGTAGGCCCTCTTAAAGTCCACAAAAACTGACACGTACTGTTTGGACCTGAGATTACAATAACTGATGATTGTTTTGAGGTTGTGGTTCTGTTCAGCAGTTGAACGACCTTTCCTGAAGCCCCCTTGGTATTCGCCTATTTGATGCTCGACTTGGGCTTCTAAACGCTCCAGGATAACAAGTGAGATAATTTTGTACGTTACCGGTAGCAGGGATATTCCTCTATAGCTATTGACGTTTAGCATGCTGCCTTGTAACGGAGGGATCAACGCCGTTTTCCAGTCTTTGGGTAGGATTTCTTCTTTTCAAATTTGTTCTATTTGTTTCTGAGATATTTCATCTGCTTCTTCAAAGGGATATTTCTATAGTTCTGTATTTACAGAGTCTTCTCTAGGCTCCTTGTTGTTTTTGAGTCGGGAAATGTTACACTTGATTTCATCTTTGGCGGGTGGTCTCAATTCTGGCATCTGAGTATGGGTTCTTGGGTCTTGATGGTATTTTTGGGTTAATCGCAGTTTGTTAAGTTCTTAAAATAGTCGGCGAGGATGCAACAGTTTTCTTAATTTGAGGTGCCAACGAACCCGTCCTTTCGCTTAAAGCATAGCGACGGAAGTTTATAGCTCATAAGTTTCCTTTTGAACGTTCTGTAGTACTCTCTGGTTTCATTTTCTTAAAGTCTTGGTCGGTCATCTCAAAAAGTGATTTTTCATATTTACCTTTCTCAACTTTTCCTGTCTGGGCCAGTTGGGCTTTGTAGGTTTCCCAGTCAGTTTGCGATTTTGTTGAATAATATTGTTTCCAGGTTTGTCGAGCCTTTCGTTGAGAACTGAGACACGGTATCATTCCACCAGGCATGTTTCTTGCTTCTTTTCATTTCAACAACTTCTTTTGCAGCCTCAGTCAGGCGGTTTTTTGTGTTGTTAAAGTCACAGTCGATCGGTCGAGCCTTTTCCTGGAACTCCGTGACTTTTGTCGGAGTTTATCATTGTCAAAGCGAATTATACTTTTGTTGGGTCTTGTTGGAGTTTGCAGGGACCGGTTTAAATTTAATTATAGACATGTAGTGGTCTGAGATGACGTTTACGCCTTTTTTAACCTTAAGATTCATGATCTCAGGACTGTTTTCTCGAGAGATTGCGACGTGATCTGCTTGGAACTCTCCGAATGTTGGCATAGGAGATCGCCATGTTGTCTGCTTTCTGGGTAGATGGTGAAAGTGGGTTGACATGATCTGCAAGTTACGGTTTTCGCACATGGAGACCAATCCCTTGTGGTTTTGATTGGTTCTTTTGTGGACAGAATAGTTTCCAATGCTTTTCTTGTACTTTTGTTCTCGGCCAAGTTGGGCATTGAAATCTCCCGTAAGAAGTTTCACATGGTGTTTGGGAATTTTGATGTGCTTTTCATCCAGTAGGCCTCAGAAGTTATCCACTTCCTTCATATCAGATATTTTTTATCATTCGTGGGGGCATGGGGGTGTTAATTAGGCTATATGTCTTATTGGCGCATTTGATTGTTAATATGGATAATCTGTCATTTACTGGTTCGAAATTTGCAACCAATTTAAGGATTCTGGTTCTCACAGCAAACGCGGTTCAAGGCATCCCAGATCCATCGAGGACTCTGTTTTGAGCTCTGCTCTTGAACAAACGGTAAGTTTTAAAAAGTCTCTTCGCCTGTGAAACATTTTTCTCGTAGGACAATTGTGGATACCTGATTTTCATGCATGGCTTTGCTGAGAGTTTTCAGTTTGCCAGTTTCTGTAAGGGAGTTTATGTTGAATGTTGCTAGAAAGGTTTTCGATTTGGTTCTGAGTTTCTGACACGTCTCTAGCATGATGTCAAGTCTCCCCCAGAATCAGAATGAGACTTGAGCGCCGAGGATTTCACGACAAGGGATCTATCCGAAGACTTACCCCCTGGGGTAGCTTTCTTGAAATGTTTTGCCATCATGCTTACTTGACTTGAATTTGTTTTAGACGCACACGCATCCATCTTGCAACTAAGGCTGTTCGCTCTAGAGGTTGCCTCAAGATGTTTCCTGGCTTCTCTTTACTACAAAGGTTGCACTCATGAGCCTTGGAGGCCCCCCCCCCCAGCACTGATCGGCACGTTGACTCAGTTTCCCGCTGGGATTGGTTACCCAACCTTCCACTAGGTTGCTCGACTTAACAGGGGCAAGTCTTTTAGGTTATGTGCTGGAGTTGGAGTGAAAGAGGCTAGTTGGATTCTCTTGGTGAACCCTATATAATGATGTTGCGGACGTTGGCAACGACGCATTTCACTCCCATTTACCAAAGTCACAATGAATCCTCCCAGGTTAATCCCTGTGACTCATACGTCATTATTATTCTTACTATTATCATTATTATTATTATCGTATTCAGGAAAGCTAATGAAATAAGTTAAAACAAAACCTTCTTTTTCATGCCTTTTCACGTTCAGGTTAATGTCGACAAGCCACTTGGGAAACAATCCTCTTAATTATCAGAGTACTTTATTACAAAATTAGTGGGCAATTTTTCCTCATGCTTGGTGGAACAGCAGACACATTGCGTCAAAGATGAAGAAACAACATCGTATGAAACTTTTCCCAGAAATGTAATTGCAGTCAGCTATATGTCGTTCGGAATCACGTCAGAACCAATTGCCAAGTCGCCTTAGATCGTCCGTCGGAACTACCTCTTTGGGCGGATATAATTTACTCAAATCGCACCGAGTTGGATCTATGCGATTTTAATTCCCACTCTCCGCTTAACGTTAAGTGTACCGACTGACAAAATTCCACACTCCGCGCGCCATCTGATTACATGACAAATGCTACAATATTTTGTGTGTCCAAAGAAATACAAATATATTTATTATTTGGATTTAAGCACAACACGTCCACAGTAACATAATGAAAAATGAAAGAGAATGTGTCTTAACATCAGTAAGGAGCTAACAGATTCAAGAACAAAGTCTTGATAAATATGGACCTTCCAATCAGGAACGAAACAAACGCTTGCTACCAAGCAGAAGATGTTGACAAAGAAATAATACTTTTCAAAAAGGCTGTATTCCTTTCTTGAACGAGAAATATCGCGCGCACTTCGGTAATCGGAAAGTCGCAATCCACAGCCTCCTTTTTTTGCCCAAGGGAATATATATACATGTCGATTTGTGGATGATATTTTGGAATCACGAGCCCAAATACAGTAGAAACTGTACCGGGCGGTACACCTCCACGCCGCGAATTCAAATATTGCGCCAGTTGAAACCTCTCTACAGGAGAAAGCATGAACTTTAACAAACTGTATTAACTCAACGGTTTCTCGGAAGATGTCACTACAGTAAATTTGGTAATTTGGAAGTGTTTTGAACTGTGTCTATTTTGATTTGTGTTTGTTTGCTCCGTATCAAGAAGTTTGAACATTCTCTAACAGATGTCGCTACCCAAAACTATGGTAACACACTCTGGTGCAATGGAATGAACTTTCTTGAAGAAATGTTGTATTCCTAAGTTTTATTTTTACTAAATTTTGTTCTATGGTTTGTGGGTTGGCAATATAAATCCTTTCCTTCCGCCAGTTTTGAAATTAGCCAATCAGAAATTTCGGTAATTAATTTCCCACCAATAAGGTGTTTCTTCATCGTCTTGTGTATTAGTTTTGCTGGTAGCCAATAAAAGTTTGTGGGCGGGTTGTTATCATTCATGAAAGGTCTCGAATGTTCCACGAGGGTATATAAACTGCTGATTTTCTTGTCTCGGGGCCACTTCAGTAACATCTTTCTCAGTGTGTGAATATATAGCAGGGGGCGGGAAGCGCCTCTTTCTTCATGCAGCAGCTCATCTACAAGGTAATGGCCTGTTAACATCTTCATTTCTTGCTAGCTCAGCAGTTTACTCTCGGGGAGGGTTCGAAACCTTTAATATGTAACCAATTCCTTTAAAATGTAAATTAACTTTTCTGTGTATGTAAAAACTTCAAATCTCTTTTACTGTAAAGCGGAGATAGAGAGTGCTTCACCCCCTCGAATTTCCCTTCATTTTGAAATTGAGGTGACTACGTTTTCATAACCGTTTCTTCTCTTCCTTATGCATTAAAGTTTTCTCATTCGTGTCACCTCCCTAGCTTGGGATTAGCCCCTGTATATCGGCCTAGAGCCACCTAGGTTTTAAGAAGTGTCATGTAGGAGTGCAAGCTACGCCTCCAGTCAATTTGGTTTTTTGGGCCATTTAATTAACCCAAAGTTTTGTTTTCTTCATGTGAAGGCCCTGTAGGTTGGGTACAAGATACCCCTGTTTCACTGTATGTGTGCCTTGAGGGCAGTTAGGAGTGAAGTTTGTTGTGGCCTTTGATAGGCTTGTAAACTTAAGAGCGGGACTGCTCATTCCAAATTTTGATCTCTGCGTGCTTCTAGGAGGCTTGACATTCTAATTAGGGGCAATTGCTCCATGTAATTAAGGGTGTTCTTCCCTTTGGGTATCTTGTTATTGTGAGCTGAGAGCTCAGAAATTATACTTGGGGCTCAAAGCCCAGATCTTGTACTAACCCCCTAAATCTTGTGATTTCCTCGTACCTGATTTTGGCTTGTTGTTGACTTGTTAAGTTTACAAATTCTATGTCACCATTGTTAAGTTTTGAAAATATAACCTTTGCAAAAGTTTTAAATTAACTTCAATTTTGTATTTGAGACCTATTCCCGCCCGCACCTTCTTTAACCTCTAACTACCACGGATATCTCCGTAACAAGTGGTAGCAGAGCATGGTTGAATGGCTCTCAATTTACCCCCCTTTTGATGGCTAAACATTGGTTTCGATTCGAACTTTTTGTGGATGATATTTTGGAATCACGAGCCCAAATACAGTAGAAACTGTACTGGGCGGTACACCTCCACGCCGCAAATTCAAATATTGCGCCAGTTGAAACCTATCTACAGGAGAAAGCATGAACTTTAACAAACTGTATTAACAATTTTCTCAGTTGCTGGCTTTTTTTATTTTTCTAAAATTTTTCTGTCGTCATGTCCGGCCCTCGCGACGTCCTCCATCCCGGCTGTTTGCGCAAGGAGGAATTGATCTATGAATTAACAATTAGAAATGTGCAATCTGGAGGCACGGTTGCAGTAGATTCCAATAAGCTTAAAGAGTCCCTTGATTTGCCTATTTACATCCCCACTTTGAGAGAGAAAGAGATTGACGATGCTCTCTCCATGATCACTGATAATACTACTGAGCTAGCATCTGTAGTTAGTTTTGTTGAAGTAAGTGATCCATCTCCTAATCAACTCAAAAGAGTACAGGCCAGATTGTACCACTTTTATAATAGGGTATGTGATCTATTGTCCCTGAAGTTAAATGACCTTCAGGGTAAAGAAGCTAGTGCTGTTGCCGAAAACTTGTCTAAAATATCTAGTAAAGTTAGCCATTTGTTATCTGGATCTGCTATTCCAAAAAACGACCAGCCTATGGTAGTAAATATCGTAAGTGGGGAGGATTCCACTAAAGAGGAAGGAGGTAGTACTGCGGAGGCTACCCAACGAACATCTGCCCGATTAGAAACTGAGTCCGATCGTCGCACGTCCATTCCACCCTTCGTGTTAAATAATGCACCTTCTGAATCTGCTTCTCCGCCACTTAGGCCCCTTCCTACTACATCACCGGGTTTCAGCAGTTTGCCCCATCCTTTAGCAATGTTGCTCAGAGGTATTTCTAAGTTTTCTGTTAACTCTACCAGTGACGTAAATTCATTCTTTTAGTTGAGTTTCAGGATCATGCCCTGGTTTTTTCTCTTTCTCTGTGTCAAATTTTGCAGATCATTTATCCCTATGCAATTGGTGTTCTCTCCGACAAGATAGTTAGGGCAATTGCTGAACAGTCATCCATAGAAGACTTCCACGCCCATCTGTTAGCTAATTTTATTCCGGCTCAAGCTAGGTCATCTCTAATTCAGAAGTATTATTATAGAGTGCAGCGACTTGATGAAAACCTGGCAGACTTCATACAAGACATCAAATTCTATACTAGGGTATTCGCCCTTCATTTTCCCGAAGATCAAATCGTTCAAGCCATTGTGGAAGGAATTTCACCACCTTACAGATCATACTTGTGTTTTGCGTCGCGTCCGCAAACTTTTGCCGAGTTAGAGGCTATGGCTGTCTCAGCCGAAGGAGTTAGATACGCCGATACCTTGCGTGTCGCGAAACAACCCCCTCCATCCTCTAGTAGTTTTCTGCCTCCACCTCGCCGACCCGTCACACCCCGTAAATGTTACGCTTGCGGGTCGCCTGACCATCTTCGCAATAAATGTCCATTGATCAAATCTAGTGGGACAAGGAATGGAGCAGGGTCATCTCAAGGCTGTTTTAAATGCGGCGCGTTTTCCCATATCGCCAAGAATTGCCCAAATTCGAATAGAACCCCCTCCTGCTCAACTTCTGGTGCATCTTCCACCAATGCCAATAATAACAAGTGACTAATGGCTTCGGCTGAGTCAACTAACTCTTCTTTCCGAGACTCAGCCCCAAGTAAAACTGCCGAATTCCCAAGGAAAACTCAGTCATCAAACTTATCTTTTGAAGGTCCCAAAGTATGTCTTAGGATTGCGGCGGATACCCCCGCACCTGTTCCTTTTCTCAAAATTGAATTAAATAATGAACCTGTAACAGCTCTATTAGATTCTGGCAGTGTTTATTCCATTATTTCGGCCGAGTGGTACTCCAAATTGAAGTCTGTCTGTAAACTTCTGGATTTTTGTTCGACTTCGGTTCAATATGTTTCGGCAAATTCCTCTCCATTAGAAATTTTAGGTTTTCTGTATGCCAAAATTCGTATTTCTAAATTCACTTGGAAAATAAAACTGTTTGTGGCCAAGCACTTGTCTTGCCCCATTATATTGGGAGCTGATTTCATGTCTCACACCGGTCTAGTGCTCGACCTTCAGAGCAAGTCGTGCACGTTCAAATTTGCTTCGAATTGTAAAATCCCCTTATTGAAATGTAGTTCTGTGTTCTGTTCATCTGTTTCGCCTGCCCAGGATGAGATGTTGTTAGATCTTAGACATCTACCTGAGAAGCAGGCTGATAGTATTCGTAAGTTGTGTCAGTCGTTTCCAGAGGTTTTGTCTGATACTCTTGGTGTTACTGACCTTATTGAATACAAGATTGAGGTTACGGATTCGATTCCTGTCGTTTTCCACCTTATAGGCTGTCTCCTCCTAAAATGAAAGCTTTGAAGGAAATCATAGATCAGATGCTGAAGGATGGTATTATTCGGCCCTCTACCTGTGTGTTTTATGTTGCCCGTCGAGGCATGATAATAAGATGAAAGTTGTGGTTCCAGCTGTTATCGTGCCCATGATCTTCAAGTACTATCATGAGACCCCATTAGGGGGGCATTTAGGTATCTTTAAAACCCGTGAAATGATCCGGGAGATGTTCATTTGGAAAGGTATGGACGGTGAAATTCGTGAACTAGTTAAAGCTTGTAAATCTTGCTTGCTTAGTAAACCCACCATGTCCTCCAAGGTAGGCCTATTGTCTTCTCATTAAGCATCGCGCCCAATGGAACGTCTGTATATCGACTACTTTGGACCCTTCCCCCAGTCAAAGGGGAATGCCAACAAGTTCATCCTTGTGTGTGCAGATGGCTTCACTAGATTCTCATGGTTATTTCCGACTAAGCTGGCTACCGTTCAGTCTACCATTTCCTGTTTAAATTCTATCTTTGCTTCTTTTGGTCCTTGTCAATATATCGTGTCCGACAACTCTAAAGCTTTCACTTCGAATCTTTTCCGTAAATTTTGTTTTGATCTATCTCTCTCTCATATAACAACTTCTGCTTGCTATCCTCAACCATCTCTGGCTGAACGGGTCAATAGTAATCTGAGGTCAGCGCTGATTGCATATCATCATGAAGATCATTCTAGGTGGGACACGTCTCTGCATTGGTTAGCTTTTGCTTTGAATTCGGCGGTTCATGAATATCATAAATTTACTCCAGCTCCTTTGATGTTCAAGTTTGTTCCCAACACGCCGCTTTCTAACCTTTGGTCTCTTAGTGATATTCTACCTGAGACAATAGATCCTTATAAAATTAAAGATCTTTGGAAGAAGGCCCAGGCCAATCTTAAAATTTCTCATGAAAAGGTTAGGGAAAGATATGATCGTGGACGGAGACCCACCCATTTGAAGGTAGGCGACCAGGTTATGGTCAAAAATTTTGTTCCCGCGGGCAAGCTTGCCCCCAGATTTCATGGGCCGTGCATCATTTTAGATTTCCTTACCCCGTTGACTTTGTTACTAAGCAATCCAGCCACCGAGAGGATATTTAGGGTTCACCTGTCGCAGGTGAAACCTGTGTAATTTCCGGGCTAATTTTGTAAGAATTCTGAAGGTTATATTTTGTGGGTTTCATTTTAAGGCCTTCTGCCCCTTATACTTTTTCATTTGATGAATCTGCTTTGCATAAATATTGTGAAACCCTCCTTGAGGTTACTCTGTTGTCCTCTCCATACGGCCATTATCACGCTCCCGTCTCCTGCTAAACCACACCAGTGGCTAATTAAAATGAAAAAAAAACCTCCACGCCGCTGGCCCCTCAGCCTCACCACAAAGACTGTACCCTAAAACCATTATGGTCCAACAAAGTTCTGCCGCCGAGATCTTAATGTTTCAGTGCCCCCGCAGCCGTGCGGCGCCGTACCGCCACTGAGGTGGGGTACGGGCCCGCTCCACTCCAGTTAAGTCAACCAGTGTACGGTAAGTCGGAGTCCTGCTTCCGGCCAAGGCTGATGTGCGGCGCACCACCTGCAAACTGCCTGCGGACTGTAAACAATCGTCGCGTGTGCGGCGTGCTTCACAACCACTACCCCTCTCATAGTAGCGGGAGAGGTGTATCTCAGAGTACTTGAGGGGTCCGAGCGGCCTCCTCTGGACACTAGCAGCGGCGGCTGGTCTGGCCGTCAAACTTAATCAACAACTAATGTACTTATTCAGCTACATGGACATTCCATATCCACAATTACTGCGTTTTTGGATTCAACATCAACATCTGGTGGACTTAGAATTTTTTTTTTCTCCTTCCAAGAATTAAAGTTTTCCTTTGGAATTCAACTACTACAACCATAGAGACCTTTCATCAAAAACTACTACAAAGAAATTCCAAAACTGGATTTTATTTAATCCCACTTATATCAAACTAACTTCTGAGACCTTCGACTATTGAAAAGTTATATTTATCTCTTCTAAATTCTTCAACTCCTCAGCAAAAACTTGGACCTTTTTTTTTTACAAATTTTTTGTTTTCTTCTGTGTCACCCCTTGGAAGGACTTTTTTTTGGGGGGGAGGGGGGGAGGATTGTACCGGGCGGTACACCTCCACGCCGCGAATTCAAATATTGCGCCAGTTGAAACCTCTCTACAGGAGAAAGCATGAACTTTAACAAACTGTATTAACTCAACGGTTTCTCGGAAGATGTCACTACAGTAAATTTGGTAATTTGGAAGTGTTCTGAACTGTGTCTATTTTGATTTGTGTTTGTTTGCTCCGTATCAAGAAGTTTGAACATTCTCTAACAGATGTCGCTACCCAAAACTATGGTAACACACTCTGGTGCAATGGAATGAACTTTCTTGAAGAAATGTTGTATTCCTAAGTTTTATTTTTACTAAATTTTGTTCTGTGGTTTGTGGGTTGGCAATATAAATCCTTTCCTTCCGCCAGTTTTGAAATTAGCCAATCAGAAATTTCGGTAATTAATTTCCCACCAATAAGGTGTTTCTTCATCGTCTTGTGTATTAGTTTTGCTGGTAGCCAATAAAAGTTTGTGGGCGGGTTGTTATCATTCATGAAAGGTCTCGAATGTTCCACGAGGGTATATAATGAGCCCAATTGGCTCATATCATTGTCTTTAAAAATATTAGAAATTAAAAAAATGGCATATGAGGGAATAGCCGCAGTTACATTATAGGCCGGATGTGTGGCGCCATTTCGCTTGCCCAGGTTTAAAGATAGTTCCACGTGTCAAGGTCATCTTATGATGAAATGGAAAGCATTGGAATATTCCATGAGGTGTGATGACCAAAGTCACCAGATTTAAGTTGGCAACATTTTCAGGCAGCGAATCGCAGCAGAGCAGGTTTTGGAATGATGGGGGTAAATTAAAGATGGGTGCCGCATAAATGACTTCTAAAATAATTAAATCCACCAGGGGATAAGGTGAAAACAAGATTAAACCATTTTGAGAACAATAATTAAAGACGGCGTATTTGCAACAATTTATGGGAATAAATAATCGCAGGCATATGTGACGGGATGTTACATCATTGTTGATGGGGTTCCCCGAGCTCACTATCCAAGATCCAGCGTGCATGAAGGAGACGCGTGCCGCTGAGAAGAGGCACTCTGCTACGGAAATTTGAACGTGTCGGACGTACGTGTATGTGGTTCACGAGAACCCTAATCTAGAGCATTTCCTATCAAATAACTAGCTGTCGAAGATACTACGGGTCCGATAGACTTTGCATTTAACTCAATAATGACCGAAATTTTTGTAAATTCAAGGTGAATTTTTACAACATTAACTGGAAAATTAGGATCGGAGCGAGATCAAACAAGGACGCATCGCAGTGCCACGTGTAAACTCGCGGAAAGCAGAGACAAAGTGTATATTACAATTGTGAATAAGTGTATGAGCTAGAATAATTTAACTATATCTGTGTTTTTTTTATATGTATTTTAGTGTAGTAAGAAGTGATGAGCGTGTGATTTCATGAAAGCAACAAGAGTGAAGACCATGGTTGTGGAGAATGGTATGGGTTCAGGTTCTCAAGCCGTTAGCATGATGGCTTAAGTACATCATGGGGCCGACCTGAAACCATGAGGCCGTGGAGCTGAGTATGGAGCGTCGCCGAGTCGATAAGTACCCTGATTCATTATCTAGCATGTGCATGATTAGCTGTTAACTGTAAATAAATTAATGCATGATTATTCGTTTATTTTCCTTTTTAAGTACTGTAGCAAGGATAGTTAGGTTTTTTTTAGGTTTATTTTATGCTGATGCCTAGGGGGGTGTACATATTGTGATATTAGCGTGTGTTAAAATATGGTCTTCGCGAGTGTGAAAATAATGTGTGTAAATAATGATCTTCCATTACGGGTGTGAAACATGGTTTATTTTTTAGTTTTCTTCTCAGTGCGTGATCTTCTAGCAAATATTAGCGTGTGCGTGTGTGAATATTTAATGATGTAGGAGGTATCAGTAAGGATTAGTTAGAGGGAATAGATAGATTAACCTGGCATGTCGCATGAAAGTTCATCAAGAAAATTTCCATGGCCAAAGTTTCGAACCTTGATCTTTCCGGCACATTACAGTGGGATTTTTGAAATAGATGTCATCAGTAAGTAACAGGTAGTGCTAACCAGTGAATTAACATTTTGTGCTGTAGGAAATAAAGTGTCATTCTATTAAGTTATCCGGAATATAGCTAGCTAGTATTGAAGCAGGGACCTCTAAGACACAGATTGCCAACCGCAGGGTCGAACCAATGATATTGTACAACGCCACAGATGTAAAATACCGGCATAGTGATATATGTGTTCCCGAGAATGTTGAATGAAAAAGGTAGTACAAATATACGTGAAAGATGGAACAAAATGAGATGTATTGAGAGTGTCATATATAATTAGTTACTGTTCGCACCGAGAGTAAGAATACGCAGATATTGTGGAGGAAACATATGGCTTCATTTAGAGCGGAGAGAGAGAGAATATTAAGTGGGTGCGGACAAATTAGAATGCCGTGTCAATGAAACGAGTCGGGTGTGAGATAAGGCAGCAGACCGGGACGGCGTGTTGTGTATTAGAGAAGCTATGGTAGCTGTAGTAGGGTCTTATAAGTAAAATATATTATAGTCATTTGTTAGATAATTTTGTTTTGTAGAACTTAGGACAGCACAATAAAATTGATTAATAACAGATATATTTCGTGACAGTTTATTGCGGCAAGCATAATGATAGGTCACTGTAATGATGCCATGTTGAGGGTCGGAGTTCGATGCCCGGCCGAGCCAGTGTATAATGATTTTCCCTGTGACTATATGATTGAAATTATGTTGTGTTTGTTTATGTTATATGTTCTTCAATATGTGGGCAATGCAAATTTTGATTTTGCAGTTGCAATATTTCTTGTGATGTTGAATTCAGTTCACGATGGTTGTTTATACTTGCGGCAATGAGGTTTATCCCATTGTCTGTAGAATCAGTGTAGGTTAAGATGTATTTAACATTATAGTATAGGGTTTCTTGCTACAGGGTAGGCATATGTTTTGTGTATGATAAAACAGCTAATTAAGCATATGTGAGATATTTATCATTTTAATGAATCGGTAAATTAATTTAATTTATTTATGTCAGGGTTACTTTTCGATTTCGTGCGTGCGTTCCATATTATCAGCATTATATGAGGGGAGGATGGTACTGAGAAAGAATAAGTTAAATAGTTTCGGACTCAAATTAGGGACTATTTTTTATATAAAATTTGTGATGAATAATTTTATGATATATAAAATTTTGGATTGAATTACCAAATCTAACAAACGTGATTGGATAAATTTATGATTTTCAAGGTAACAATTATACCGACATTGATAACTGCGAATTTGTAAATTACAATGAATTTAATGGATTTAATTAATTAAAAGATGAGTTGTGAATTACACGGCGGATGTTGCTTAATGAATTTACACAGTCTCATACATTTCATTTTGAAGAGTGTATTTAAATAAATAATTTGGTATTTAGTAAATGGTAACTACAAGGTTTATAATATGGTGAGGAAATAATTTAAAGGTATGGAGAGCAAATACGAATTTGTTATTCAAAGAATGAACGGAAGAAGTTTTGGTTGTATTAACATTTTAAAAAGGTACTTTGACAAATTAACAAAGGTCATGATGATAGATTATTATAATATTTTATTATTGAAAATTTTGAAATATGGTGGTACCAAAATATGAATGGAATGGAATTGGATTAAAATTTTTGAAGTACTGAAGTAGAGTTGATGAATAAGATGAAAGGGAATTGTAATAAAGATGAAGTAATGTGTTTAGAAGGATTTGAAATCTATGAGTCATGAGGTTGATATTTTATAGTCGAGGGTGATAGAGGTTGTGAACGATATTTGGTCCGAAGAGTTTATTGTTTGTATAGAAGTATATTTGCTTTGCCAAAGTTTAGCCTTTTCAATAAATTTTGCACTCGTAAATGTTCTCATTCGGATTTTTATTTAATTATTTTATTTCTTCTCTTTATCCTTCCCGCTTGATTAATTTTAAGGTTAGTTTATAATATCTGAAGATATCTCTGAGGGTAGTACCCAGTCAGCGACCCTGGGATGTCTCGAGCCGGCGCCACATTTCAAGGCAGGAAGGGTAGAGGGTTGAATAAACTGCTGATTTTTTTGTCTCGGGGCCACTTCAGTAACATCTTTCTCAGTGTGTGAATATATAGCAGGGGGCGGGAAGCGCCTCTTTCTTCATGCAGCAGCTCATCTACAAGGTAATGGCCAGTTAACATCTTCATTTCTTGCTAGCTCAGCAGTTTACTCTCGGGGAGGTTTCGAAACCTTTAACATGTAACCAATTCCTTTAAAATGTAAATTAACTATTCTGTGTATGTAAAAACTTCAAATCTCTTTTACTGTAAAGCGGAGATAGAGAGTGCTTCACCCTCTCGAACTCCCCTTCATTTTAAAATTGAGGTGACTACGTTTTCATAGCCGTTTCTTCTCTTCCTTATGCATTAAAGTTTTCTCATTCGTGTCACCTCCCTAGCTTGGGATTAGCCCCTGTATATCGGCCTAGAGCCACCTAGGTTTTAAGAAGTGTCATGTAGGAGTGCAAGCTACGCCTCCAGTCAATTTGGTTTTTTGGGCCATTTAATTAACCCAAAGTTTTGTTTTCTTCATGTGAAGGCCCTGTAGGTTGGGTACAAGATACCCCTGTTTCACTGTGTGTGTGCCTTGAGGGCAGTTAGGAGTGAAGTTTGTTGTGGCCTTTGATAGGCTTGTAAACTTAAGAGCGGGACTGCTCATTCCAAATTTTGATCTCTGCGTGCTTCTAGGAGGCTTGACATTCTAATTAGGGGCAATTGCTCCTTGTAATTAAGGGTGTTCTTCCCTTTGGGTATCTTGTTATTGTGAGCTGAGAGCTCAGAAATTACACTAGGGGCTCGAAGCCCAGATCTTGTACTAACCCCCTAAATCTTGTGATTTCCTTGTACCTGATTTTGGCTTGTTGTTGACTTGTTAAGTTTACAAATTCTATGTCACCATTGTTAAGTTTTGAAAATATAACCTTTGTAAAAGTTTTAAATTAACTTCAATTTTGTATTTGAGACCTATTCCCGCCCGCACCTTCTTTAACCTCTAACTACCACGTATATCTCCGTAACAGAAACAATACGCCACACTCTGCGAGACATCGAGGAACAGCGATTAGAGCTCTGTCTAGCGGAGTGACCTGGGAGTTACTGATTCTGTCATAAGAGCACGTGTATTTGTTTGTGATGTTTTGGCGTTATGTATGCGTTTGCATTAAGTTGATATAAGTAAATAGTAGCGTGTGTCATTCCTTTATTATATCTCCTCTCAATATGAGTGAAAAGGTATATGCTGTGTTTGGCTGAAATGTCTATGAAGTGCAGAAGGATTCGCGGTCTTTCTTCCGTTTCCCTCGTGACAAGAAAATGTAAGTAAATATTGTGTTTGCATAGACATTCTTCCAGTTACAAAGATATTTGTATAGTACTTCCAACATTTCTGACCTGCGCAATCCATATTTTAACTGGTTTAAAATATTATCTTATTTTATTGTATAGTGCAGCAGTTAACCTTCAATGCCGATGTGTTGTTGTAGGTGTGATCTGTGGATTTAGATTTAATTCAGGAAAATGCATGTGCATATGTCTGTGGCTGGTTGTGTTCCAAGTTACCCCATTTGGAATGTCGTAGTGCGTTGTCAAGCACTGAAGGAAATATGGGTGATTTAAGAATTGTACATATTTTGTTGAAACAATTTGCTTTACCCTAGTGTAATGGCAAGTATTGCTTATAGGGAAATTTTGAATATTCTTGAGGGTAAATTGATAGATTTTCTTTCTGTTAGTAGGCTTCATGTTAAAAAGGAAAATTGTCCATCTCTTAAATATAAACGCATTGAATCATAAGGAATATGCCGATTTTTTCATTGACAAGTGTTTTAATATGATGATATAATGCTCTCAAATGAGAAAAAAGACAAATCTAGCCGTGAACGTTCAAGCAGGAATTCTAAAGCTAAAAAAGTAATGCATAAATGAAAGATCAAGCCCTTTCACAACAGTCCATTTCACAACTTGGTTATATGTCTAATTTCAGTCTTTAAATAATAACCTGTTAAATATATTTTCATTTATTTATCCAGAATTGCTTTAGCAACTTTGAAGTTAATACCTTAGTAACACTTTCTTTCTAGACGTAATTTATTTATCCATTTCCGTATATGCATTTCCGTTGATATTTGAATTTAGCGCTAATTTTCAGATTACGCCACTAGGAGCGCCATTTGCGAATTGTCTCCCATTTTAACAAGGCTAACTCCGGAAGTGTCGCGTATTGTCTCTACTGTATTTGACGAGCCATACATAAAAGGAGCCTTTGCTCTTTGGTGGAAAGCATTTTTGCTGACAGTGTGGTGTTGTATTGTCATTGTTACCGTCATCTTTGCTCACTTAAGTAACGATCATGTTACTTTATTATTAATTATATAATGTAAAATATTTTCAGTTTCGCAATATTTCCGCCCATGAAGGTTGGAGTAAATAGGAGTTAACGCCTTGAGTCCCAAAAGTACAGAGAAAAAAATGCCATTTATGTCCTTAAAAGTTTTAAATGCCATTCAAATAAGTCACACAAGCAGTATTTTCAAAATGCAACGATTCTGAGCATCCATTTTTTCATGATTCTCTGAAGTACCCTCAGTCCACTAGTGACTGGGAACGCAATCAAGCAGTTTAACTTTTAAGTACCGTCAGTCCTCTGGTCACCCCTTACATATAAGTACATCGAAACTGCTGAAGGACAAAACGTTTTACTAACAATATTCTGAAAATGAATGGGAATCAATACCAGTGGTATAAAACTCGCAACCCATTATAAAATTAACATAATAAAGAAGAAGTGAAATGAAAGCAATCAATCTGTCTGACCAAATGGGAATGTTCTACAAGTCTACTTGGTGGTGTACCACAAAGCAGTTCTTCTTGTAGTGGCTGCATTGAGAATGTAGACGTGACTGGAACTACTTCACACTGCACTCCTCATATCATCCACAAATTTAGGCCAATGAATACCCCTGTTTTCGATTCTGACATCTTTTGGGACAGAGTACTCCATCTTCTTTCTTTTTGCAGGCAGGGATGGAGGTGACCCAAGTGTTGTCAACGAATTCCTCTTGTTTTAGGGGTTTTTCATTGACAAAAGTAATTTTGCCAGCATCCTTCGAAACTGGAGGACCGTTGTCTTACCGAAAATTTCACAGTAAATTACGTAGGCATTTTCACGCATGATGTCAAGAAATCCCCAGAAGAGCCTCAGCCACCATTTCTTCGACTTCCTGTCAACATCACACAGGGTTCTAAAATGGTCAGCAAGGTCAACTCCTAACATGTACAGATTGTAGTTATATACAACTACGGAGCATGCTGCACTCTGTTTGGATCCATTTTTCTGAGTTTGTTGCATATGAATTTGTTCTAACCCATGGTAATTGGATGCAAAGTGTATAGGTGTGTGGTCTTGCCACTTAAAAAAGTCCAAACCAGTATTTGAAAATCTGTTATCATACTCTCTTCTTATCAGGCTTTTCTCAGTTTTAGATATTTTTTAGACAACCCTGCATGTCAGATCTTTCTGTGCCACATGTCAAGGTCTTTTATAGTTTCAACCTCTCCAAAAGTCGAAGATAGGTAAAAAAATTGTCAAAAAGTACAATTTTGTTCTTGCCCCACAGATGTTTTGTCAGAGACAAAACCACCCTCTCACCTGACCTGTGACTCTTCAAGATACCCATTCTTCCCCTGATAGAGTTGAAATGTGAGAATGAATCTCTTCTGGTCAGCTAAACACCAGAGTTTGTAAGCCCGCTTGATAGGCTTGGCAGGATTGTACTGTTTTAGAGAACTGCGTCCTTTGAATCGCTCAACAGAATTGTCCACACTTACCTCACGAGTCCATTCATATACAGATTGAACTTCTTATTCGTGTATCCTGTCTGACTTCTCTATTGACACCTCACTGTTATCATTCACATGAATATATGATATGATCTCTTGAAATCTTGCCCTAGTCATTTTATCCGCAACTAAATCCACACCAAGGTCTCTAACTGATGAACAAAAATTTTTGTAAGATGCTAATCTGTGGTAACCCATTGTAAAATTAAGACCAATAAACCCTAAAACCTCACTATTCTCGTTTCTTCTGTTTAGACCACGCGTTTTGCTCAGTCTTTTCATCACTATTGCAATCACTCTCATCAGATAATGCTCCATCTGTTATACAAGCCAGTAAATCGCTAATATCATCCACTGACCTTATGTTTACTCATGATGTCCTGTTATACAGTTGGTGTATAATTAACACAACACAAAACCACAGCCTGCAACAATCACATCTGATCAATATAAACAAACCATGGTTACCAAAGAGAACAAGGAGCATGGAACGCCTATAGTTATGTCGGTACTTAGAAGTACCTACTGCATTTCAAAGAATAAAAGCTGGTTCAAGGAACTCTGCAGCACGCTCACTGTTTAATTGTATACTTTACAATGTCTCACACAATAATATGAAACATATTTACATATTCATGGCTTCCATCAACTAAAGGGAAACGAAATGTCAGTGGTTGGATACGAGATGAAAGTTTGAGTAACTCATGCTAATTTAGTGCTTCTCTCTAGTGTCATTATTATGAATCACACCACCAAAGACACTCTAATGTCTTCTGTAGGTTCTGGAGAGTACCTACAGAATACAACACAACTGTACTTGCTTAATATAGTTTTATATAGAACTAAAGTACAGGAAGGACACAAAGGGTTAAGAAAGTATGCAATAAAGTTGTGATCGTTGAACTACGAAGTGAAGATGAATGCAAGACTATGGTAAATACGATAGAAGCCAGCCCTCATCTAAAAGCTACAATTCCACACAAGAAAAATCCTAGAGTAATAATTCATGGAATAGAGGTTAGTTTTCCCGGGAACGAGTTAGTAGAATCAATCATAGAGCAAAATCCAGCTGTGAAACTAGCTTTGACAGATGCGAGTACTGAAATACAAAAGCGTTTCGTGAAGATATCTCGAGACGGCAGCACAAAGTACGCAGTTATAGAAGTTAGTGCCGCCATTTTTCGGGCTTTACAAAATGGTGACAAGTTGTATGTAGGATACACTAGGTGTAGCTTTAATGAATACATCTCCGTCATAAGTTGCTATAAGTACTAAGGATTTGGTCATTTCTCCTCGAATTATGATAAACCGCAGATCTGTTCACACTGTCCTGAGGCGCCTAATGCCCATGAATGTTCAAAAATGAATACCGAATGCATAAACTGCAAGTCTCAAAACGAGAGAAACCGCACAAGACGTCAGTATGAATGTCTTAACACCCAGCAATATCTGTAGAGTGTCCTATCTACAAGAAGGTATTTCATATAATTAAATCTAAAATTAATTATAGCTGAACTTATAATATGTCAACAAAATCTGCATAAGTCTCTCGTTACAACGCAGGAACTTATATCCAATTTCGAACTAAATGACAGAACAATCTTATGCATACAAGAACCAAATGTCACGCACAATAAAGTTACGAGATTTGGACAAGGCTTTCTTATGCATAAATCATGAAACACTACATCTTCGGAAAAGAATCCAGGCGGCAAATGTTACAAAATCTCAGAATGTCTTGTTGTGGTCACAGTTCTGCTAGGCTGATAGAGTAGTTATATGTACAACCATTGGCCAACGGGAGCTTTACATATGTAATGTTTACTTTGACTCTAAACGCGATATTTCTGAGGATATAAATAATACACGACGAACTGAAAGGGAAGCCATTACTTATAACAGGCGATATTAATGCGAAACACGGGTCCTGGGGCAGCCTTTTCGATGACGCACGAGGCAAACTATTCCATGATTTCTGCCGTGCCGGCTACTTAATTTTGTTAAGTACAGGTGATATACCTACATATATGGCAGAAATTCTCAGAGCTTTTTAGACATTGGTGCGTGTACATCTTCACTCCCTCCTTTTATATGCGACTGAAAAGTAAGCGACCTGCCAACTTTCTCCGACCATTCTCTAATTATAATAAGTATGAAGTCTACGACCAGTTCACCCGTAGTGAACGCCTCTCATCATTTAACCAGAAAATGCAAGACCAAGAACATCAAATGGGCTCACTTTCAACAGGGTGCTTATAATATCAAAAGAAATAGAATTCTGCAATACCGCGGAAAACCTAGAAAAAGCTACAGACGAACTAACTCATGCCATAATCAAAAATTCTGAAGCAAATCTACCAAAAATATCTCAGAAACCTCCTAAAAATTTCTGGTGGAACGAAGAACTAACAATCATGCGTAAGCGTGTTCTTGCTTGTCACAGACATTGCAAACGAAGTCGTTGTCCTCTTCTCCGTCAGCGATACGAAGAAATATAACTGGTAGTTAAGGAAGAGTACAAGAGTTTAATAATAATAAGGAAATCAGAAAAATTGAAATAATTCTGCTCACTCCCTACGAAATGCAATCCTTGGGCGTTGTTTACAAATTAACAAGAAAACCTGAAAACTTGAATAATACTATTTGCTCAATTGAATCAGACACCGGTTTTACAAAATCTTTCTTCGACACTGCTGATGTTCTTATCAACTCTTTCTTCCCCGAAGAAGATGACGACACAGGAACGCAAAAAGCTATTAGATTATTTCGCACTCTCCCTCCTAATACTGCAGATGATGTGCTTTTCACCCGCCAAGAAGTTGAACGAATAATACTCTCACAAAATAATAAGAAAGCACCAGGTTGGGATGGACTATCGGCAAACATTATCAAAAATATCCACTTGTGTTTTCCTTCCCTGTTTGTCACCCCTTTTTAGTAAGTGCTTGGTGTTCAGCCTCTTCCCTACATCTTGGAAAATTGCAATTGTTAAAATAATCCCTAAAGACATTATTTCAAGAATGTTTACTGCCAAATATTTTAGATCTATTTGCCTTCTTCCAATTCTGGGGAAGAATTTTGAGAAGTTAATAATCGATCAGGTCATGTACCATTTACATGGCAACAATCATTTAAGTCAATGCCAGTACTGATTTAATCCACAAAAATCGACAGAAGATGCTGTTCTTAGTGTAGTAGAATGGACTGAGACTGTTTTCTCCACGCATGAAGTAGCTATCCTAATATCACTGGATATCTTCAGTGCATTCGATAATGCCTGGTGGTCAAAAGTTCTGACTCAGTTGAAAAAGAAGCTCTGTCCCAAAAATTTATATAAATTAATACAACCTTACTTCTAAAATCGGAATGTTAAACTTCAAGTCGGATCAGCAGTCTCTTCAAAGATCCTGAATAGGGGTTGCCCACAAGGATCTAGTTGTAGTCCTGGTTTCTGGAACATTTTATACGATGACCTTCTAACTTTACGTCTTCCTGTTGGTTGTAAAGTTGTGGAATACGCTGATGACGCCCTTCTTTTAATTAGAGAAGATAATGTGCAGGACGTGAGAGTAAGAGCAAATTTGTCTCTTGACATTTTATTTACTTGTGGTTGTAAAAATAAATTGCAATTTAATCCCCAGAAAACGAAGGCCACACTTGTTACAAGGAGAAAGAAATTAAGAAGGCTTAAATTAAAATGAATGGACAAAATATCACTATGGAAAATCATATTCTTTATCAGGGAGTTGTGTTTGACAAGAAGTTAACCTTCAGGGTCCATTTCACCAAACTATAACCGAAAGGCAGTAAGTTTGTTTAGCTATTGCCTGCAGACCTTCTTGGGGACTAAATTCTGAGGTACTAAGAATTATACATGATACAGCGTTTGTACCTCTGATATTGTATTGTGTTTCCTCTTTTCGAATGACACTTGAGAAGAAATGGGCTCAGCATAAATTGATGCAAATTCAGAGAGGATTTGCTCTTCGTATTTCCCATGCTTACTGCACGAGCTATACTGACGGAGCTCTTCTTATTGCAGGCATTGAGCCACTAATTCTGACGGCGATAGCAAAAGCAGAACTCAAATTTTTGAAGAAAAACAAAGTATCACCAATGCCCATTCTGAATACCACTCTAGAGCAACCTTGTCATTTTCTACAGTCTGATCACCCAAGTCTCTTCAAAAACTTCATGTATGAAAATTGTTCAATTGTCCATGACTGCTTTATTTACACAGATGGATCTCGCATACCAAGCACAGATGAACAGGAAAAAGGTGGATGCGCCTTCGTTGTCATGAAAACGATTTTGAGGTGTTCTCATCCCAGTACAAACTCTCTTCCACATGCTCTATTTTCCAGGCTGAACTGTGGGCGATCAAATCTGCGATCGAATGGTGCAAATCTAAAAACAAGAAATCTCGGTTATTAAGCGATTCACAAGCTGCGTTGAATGCGATAAATAATAAATATAATCTGAATCCAATGGCTGTAGCTATTAGAACCACAGCTCAACAAAGTCCGCACATCTGTTTTGACTGGATTCACGGCCATTGTGGAATATCTGGAAACGAGAAAGCTGATCTTCTAGCAAAAGCAGCGGCTACATCTAATTTGAAAATTTCTTATGACAAAACGTCACCTAGCTACGCTAAATAATCATAAAGAAGCACGTAATCTATCACTGGAACAACATTTTGACTTCTTCCACTAGAGGCCAAGTCACCAGAGAAATATTCTTCCGTGGGGTTTTCAACGGCCTTCAAAGTAACGTGTTGGTGCCAAGCCTTGACTGGTCATGGCAAATTTGGTTAATATTTTCATCGATTTGGAATCAATCGTCCTGGTGGCTACGTGTGTGTTTGCGGATCCCCACAAACAGTGGACCACCTACTGTTTGAATGTGCTGCATTTGAAGGAAGAAGGGATGACTTGAACTCTCATTTAAATTATTACAACATTGCTTTATCAAAACCCCTGTAAGAAGCCATGCTGTTAAATTTTTTTTATTAACTTCATCCACTTCATTTTCCGTCGATTAGACACATGAATTCATTTTCTTTGTAAAACTGAATATGTATTTCAACTATAATCCTAGTATACTATGTAAAATAGGGTACCAAACTGCTTTGGATATTCAATATTATTATTATTATTATTAATAATAATAATAACAATAATAATAATAATAATAATAAAAATAATAATTGTACCGGGCGGTACACCTCCACGAAGCAAGTTCAAATCTTGCGCCAATTGAAACTTCTCTACTGGAGAAACTTGGAACTTTAACTACTGAACTAATTCCACGGTTATTCAGAAGATGTCACTGAGTATTTTTGAACGATTAAGGAGTGTGGACAATCTCCAACAGATGTCTCTACCAAAAACTATGATAACGCACCCTGGTGTAAAGGAATGTACTCCCCTGAAGAAATATTGTATTCCTAAGTTTTGTTTTTACTAAATTTTGTTCTGTGGTTTGTGGGTTGGCAACAGATATCTTTTCTTTCCGCCTGTTTTGAATTTAACCAATCAGTAATTTTTGTAATTAATTTCTGACCAATAGTGTCTTTCTTTTTCGATGTTGATGTGTAACTTTTAGCTATCCAATAAAATCGAGGGGGTGTGTCTACTCATTCCTGAAAGGTCTCGAATTTTCCACGAGGGTATAAAAACTGCTGATTTTCTTGTCTCGGTGCCACTAGTATAGCATCTAACTCAGTGTGTGAATATGTAGCAGGGGGCGGGAATCGCCTCTTTCTTCAAGCAGCAGTTCTTCAACAAGGTAATGGCCTGTTAACATCTTTATTTCTTGTTAGCTCAGCAGTTTAAATCTCGGAGAAGGTTCGAATCCTTTAATATGTAACCCATCTTTTTAAAATGTAAATTCCTTTTCTGTCTATGACAAATCTACAAATATCTTTTACTGTAAAGCGGGGATAGAGAGTGCTTCACCCTCTCGAACTCCCCTTCATTTTGAAATGGAGGTGACTACGTTTTCATAACCGTTCTTCTCTTCTTTGATGTAGTAAAGTTTTCTCATACGGGTCACCTCCCTAGCTTGGGATTAGCACCAGTATTATCAGCCTAGCGCCACATAGGTTTTAAGACAAAAACTTTGTGTAGGAGTGCAAGTTATCGCCTCCATTCAACTTTGTATTTTGGACCATTTACTTAACCCGTTTTGTTTTCCTTCCTGCGAAGGCCCAGTAGATTGGGTACGAGGTACCCCTGTACCATTATATGTGTGCCTTGAGGGCAATTAGAAGTGAAATTCGTTGTGGCTTTGATAGGCTTGAACTTTGAGAGCGGGTCTGCTCTTTCCTAAATTTGATTTCTGTGTGCCTCTAGGAGGCTTAACATTGTAATTGGGAGCAAGTGCTCCTTGGCATGATTGGGGTTTTCTGCCGCTTTGTTTGAACTTGGTACATTGGTAAAGTTGGGCTCATAGGTCAAGGATTGTGAGTGTGGGGCTCGAAGCCCAAATCTTGTAACGAACTGTAATCTGTAATTTCTTAATTTGTTGATCTGCTACTTGGTAGCTGTTATACTTTGTTATTGATTGATTTTGAAAACAAAATATAACCTTTGTTAAAGTTTTAAATTAACTTTAATTTTGTAGTTGAGACCTATTCCAGCCCACACCTTTCTTCACCTCTAACTACCACGGATATATACGTAATAATAATAATAATAATAATAATAATAATAATAATAATAATAATAATAATAATAATAATAATAATAATAATAATAATAATAATAATAATAATTTCTGACTTGAATTCAGAGCTTCCTCTAAATGAAAGCTTACGAGAGTAATACACAAGAAAATAGCACATACACAACAACAAGTGACCCAGAACAAAATGAACACTGGATATAAACTACAAAGTGAACAGTGAAAACAATAATTGTTATTATAAGTATATAATGTATAAAAGAATAAGTTAGGAAACATGCGAATGGATTCTTTATGTACGTACGGAGCCATTAAGGGCTATTAGAGAAATGTTTTCCGAAAGGTATGCTCTGTCTTTGGGAACCTTATTTATCAGCACGCGTCTTCATTTTGCCAATAAATACAGAACGGTTCCTAATTTTTTCCTTCTATAGTGTTCTGTTCACACTGCATTTGAGATGGTAGCGAGGGCAAGCTTCCCACATATTTGACACTTGGGGTGTGATAGCAGATTTTACCATGGAACCTTTGTGTAATTGTGCTGTAGTTGGATGTTAGCGCCTACTCATACATCTGTTCTCTTGGCTTCCAAGTCGTTCTGTCTATACGGGGTGTCATATCCCCTGGCCAATATAGAAATATATTTATTTAAGTTTAATTACAAGTAGGACCAGAGGTCCGTTGCGACTGTAACACCAGTTAATATACAAAATCTAACAGCAAGAATACTTAAAAGAGCGTAAGGTACATTTTCATGTTGAGGATAAATATTAAAAACTGAATATTTAGGTGATTATAATATTACTTTCAACATTGCAGAAACTAGAGAAGAGAAGCTTTTGAAATGTGGTATTGCAGAATAATGCTGAAAGTGAGATGGATAGATCGAATAATAGGTAATAGGCAGGTACATTCAGGGAAACGGAGTGGCCTGGGGAGCGGTGATAAGGGAACAGGGAACTGGAAATCAAGTAGGAATGACATAAAAATGTTAGTGTTGATCTGTAGAAGTATTGTGAAGAAAGGAATAGGATTAAGTAATTTAATAGGTACATATTTAGCGGATATTGCAATAGGAGTTGAATCATGGGTGAGAAATGATATAAAGGATGCAGAAATTTTCTCATGGAACTGGAATGTGTATCGTAGAGATAGGATAGGAATGGTGGGAGGGGGAGTATTCATTCTGGTGAAAGACGATTTTGTAAGCTACGAAAAAATTAAAGATGAGAAACATGAAATTCTAGTTGTAAGGCTCATTTCTAAAGATAATGGGCAACTTGATATATTTGGAGTGTACAGACCGGGAAAGGGTAGCGCTGGCCCGGATTCAGAATTATTTAATAAGATAATCAGCTATGTGGGAAACGACATGGAAAAGAATGTGATTGTAGCGGGAGATCTGAATTTACCAGATGTCAATTGGGAAGGAAATGCGAACGACAGGAAGCATGACCAACAAATGGCAAATAAGTTAATATGGGAAGGACAGCTGATTCAGAAAGTGATCGAACCAACGAGAGGGAAACATATCCTGGATGTGGTGCTGGTAAAACCAGATGAGCCCTATAGAGAAACCGAAGTAATAGATGGTATTAGTGATCACGAAGCTGTTTTTACCGTAGTTAAAAATAAATGTGATAGAAAGGAAGGTCTTAAAAGTAGCACTATTAGGCAGTACCATATGGCTGATAAAGCAGGCATGAGGCAGTTTCTAAAAAGTAAATATGATCGGTGGAAAACGGTAAATAAAATTTTAAACAGACTCTGGGATGGGTTTAAAGAAATTGTTGAGGAATGTGAAAACAGGTTTGTACCTTTAAGGGTGGTAAGGAATGGTAAAGACCCACCTTATTATAATAGAGAAATAAAGAGACTAAGACGGGGGTGCAGACTGGAAAGAAATAGAGTTAGAAATGGCTGTGGAAGTAAGGAGAAATTGAAGGAACTCGCTAGAAAATTGAATCTAGTAAAGAAGGCAGCTAAGGATAACATGATGGCAAGCATAATTGGAAGTCATACAAATTTTAGTGAAAAATGGAAGGATATGTATAGGTATTTTAAGGCAGAAACAGGTTCCAAGAAGGACATTCCAGGAATAATTAATGAACAAGGGGAGTGTGTATGTGAGGATCTTCAAAAGGCAGAAGTATTCAGTCAGCAGTATGTAAAGATTGTTGGTTACAAGGATAATGTCGAGATAGAGGAGGATACTAATGCTAAAGAAGTATTAAAATTTACATATGATAACAATGACATTTACAATAAGATACAAAAGTTGAAAACTAGAAAAGCAGCTGGAATTGATAAGATTTCTGCGGATATACTAAAGACAATGGGTTGGGATATAGTACCGTATCTGAAGTACTTATTTGATTATTGTTTGGTCAAAGGAGCTATACTAGATGAATGGAGAGTTGCTGTAGTAGCCCCTGTGTATAAAGGAAATGGTGATAGACATAAAACTGAAAATTACAGGCCAGTAAGTTTGACGTGCATTGTATGTAAGCTTTGGGAAGGCATTCTTTCTGATTATATAAGACATGTTTGCGAAATTAATAACTGGTTCGATAGAAGGCAGTTCGGTTTTAGGAAAGGTTATTCCACTGAAGCTCACCTTGTGGGATTCCAGCAAGATATAGCAGATATCTTGGATTGACCTGTCTGAAGCATTTGATAGGGTGGATCATGGGAGACTACTGGCAAAAATGAGTGCAATTGGACTAGACAAAAGAGTGACTGAATGGGTTGCTATATATCTAGAAAATAGATCTCAGAGAATTAGAGGAGGCGAAGCTTTATCTGATTCTGTAATAATTAAGAGAGGAATTCCTCAAGGCAGTATTATTGGACCTTTGTGTTTTCTTATATATATAAATGATATGAGTAAAAGAGTGGAATCCGAGGTAAGTTTTCTTGCGGATGATGTTATTCTCTATAGAGTAATAAATAAGTTACAAGATTGTGAGCAACTGGAACGTGACCTCGACAATGTTGTGAGATGGACAGCAGGCAATGGTATGTTGATAAACGGGGTTAAAAGTCATGTTGTGAGTTTCACAAATAGGAAAAGTCCTCTCAGTTTTAATTACCGCGTTAATGGGGTGAAAGTTCCTTTTGGGGATCATTGTAAGTATCTAGGTGTTAATATAAGGAAAAATCTTCATTGGAGTAATCACATAAATGGGATTGTAAATAAAGGGTACAGATCTCTGCACATGGTTTTGAGGGTATTTAGGGGTTGTAGTAAGGATGTAAAGGAGAGTGCACATAAGTCTCTGGTAAGACCCCCAACTAGAGTATGGGACCCTCACCAGGATTACCTGATTCATGAACTGGAAAAAAATCCAAAGAAAAGCAGCTCGATTTGTTATTGGTGATTTCCGACAAAAGAGTAGCGTTACAAAAATGTTGCAAAGTTTGGGCTGGGAAGACTTGGGAGAAAGAAGACGAGCTGCTCGACTAAGTGGTATGCGCCGAGCTGTCAGCTGAGAGATGACGTGGAATGACATTAGTAGACGAATAACTTTGAGTGGCGTTTATAAAGTAGGAAAGATCAAAATATGAAGATAAAGTTGGAATTCAAGAGGACAAACTGGGGCAAATATTCATTTATATTAAGGGGAGTTAGGGATTGGAATAGCTTACCAAGTGAGATGTTCAATACATTTCCAATTTCTTTGAAATCATTTAGGAAAAGGCTGGGAAAACAACAGACAGGGAATCTGCCACCTAGGCGATTGCCCTAAATGCAGATCAGTATTGATTGATTGATTGATTGATTGATTGATTGATTGATTGATTGATTGTATGATTGATTGATTGATTGATTGATTGATTGATTGATTGATTGATTGATTGATTGATTGATTGATTGATCATGAATCATGAGCTCTAATTGGTCAGAGGAGAACATTTTGCCTAGGACAACTCTGAAGACACCCAGGACCTGGGCATTAGGTTTTAGAGGGAAGTGTAGGTGGTAAGAACGGTACGGGTAGACCAAGGTATGGATACTGTATGCCAAGCAGATTAGAGCAAGTGTAGGATGCAGCAGTTACGTAGAAATGTTACATGTAGCGCTGCGTCAGGCCATTCTATGGAATTATGACTCAAACAACAGCACAGACTGTACTAACAAGGAAGAGAACACATAAAGGAAACATAAGATACATTTTAATGCCGAGGGTGAATTAAGATTAAAACCAAACATCTAAGATATATCTAGGAGATTCAAACATTTCCTCATATTAAATAATTTGGTGAAAATTCACTTAAATGGCTCAATAAGTGGAAAGGTAGCGACATTTAAGGCATTTTTTCTGTGTTTTGATACTCCCCTGTTATTCTCTTTGCCCCTGTTGTATTTCATATAGGTCATAATCCATTATTGGATGCGCTTGTGAATGTTCGGCTGTTGAGAGCGCTCGTATATGACTGTAGTGATAAAATAGTTAAGTAGGCTAGCCAGGTGTACCTTGTTTCAAATTTAGGTTTAAGAAATACTTTAGGTAATAACATTACATTTTTAAAAAATTTAAAAATATCTGTAGGTTCGTTGGTATAGTACTTACAAAGGCAAATTATCATAAGGAGCTGTAACTTCCGCAACTTTCCCCGTACCGGTATTCCGTATAGATATCCGTTCAAACTATCACGAAGGTAATAATTTATTAAATTAAATCACACGTTTACCGTACCGTACCGTAAACACACGGTATTTCACAGGGTAATTACGGTGCTTTGGATTGTTGACGATTGTTGCTGCATTCCTACGAGATTAAAGAACACATGACACATTACACAAGGCTGGGAAATGAGCAATGACAAGTGGGGTCACCGAATTTAGTTTTCAGTTCTCCCGCTAGGATCGCCTTTCTTAGACATAAGTTTTGAATGTCTTCTTATGTTCAGTATATACCTCGTGGCAAGTGCTTGTAAAAATTCGCTAATGTATAACTAATTATGATAGTTACGGAGAAACCACGTGTTCTGAATGTTGCTTATCATCCATTTTTGTTGTAGTAGTGCAAATAATCATGACTATCATGCCATGTTTGAAACATTTCAAGAAAATTTATGGTTTCATTGAAGATGTTCCTGTCACCAATTTCTTCTGGGCTTACTTTCTCCAAACTCCTTAGGCCAGCAATAGTGTCTGTCGAGAAAATACTTTAGCCCTTGCAACTTTAATCTTTTCCAAATTTGTAGGGTATACTAATTTTCTAGTTAATTTCCGCACAGGTTTCACTACCAATCGTTTTTTCAGGTGATACAGCTTGTTCTGCATTTACCAGGTTACCATTTGCTTTAAAATTCCTGCTCACGTGTTGTGAACTTACATTTCTTTAAATATGGCCAGGGTCAAAACTGAAAAATTAGGATTGCTGGGTTCTAATGGGTGCTGAAGTTGTTTTACAAAGTCTGCCTCCTTTCCACACAAGAAGTGAAACATGGCCACATTCACTTGACAATTGTCTGTCACAATTCGGACGACTTGGAGTACACAATCTGTAACAGCCTGTAAGGTCTCCCGTGTTAATTTGGCTAGTTGATCTCCTGTCAGGCTGTATGTAAAATAATATGACACAGGAATCCTGTAATGTGTGGAAACACCTTTGAACGTTATGCAGAGCAATTTATTAGCAAGTTTATCTTCAAAACCGACAGCATCTCCCTCTGCATAAGTAATTCCAGGAAGCTTATCCAAATTCCTGTCATAGACCAGCTTTGATTTTATTACAATCTCATCTATGATTATATGAACTTTTTCATTATCATGCTGTAAGGATTTATTTTCTGTAATCAAACGAGCACATACCAAGGGAGTAATTCCTGTCTCTCCTCTGGAATGGCTAATGTAAGTTTTTAAAGTTTTTGGTGTAGTAGGTGCAAGGTATCTAGACACTTTAGGAACCGCTAGCCTTTGAATGAGCCACGGACCTTTACAGTATTCTCTGTGAATTTACTCTTTCGTTTACAAAAAGCTTGAATCTGCTCCATATCACCTTGTTGTGCTAGTGCTGTAACTTTATGTAGTCGACTGTCAAGTCCATGTTGATATTTTTCTTTTTTGAGTTGATGCATCCTTTCTTTTAAAGCGGTAATAATATTTTTCTGCTTCATTACAAGTGCTACTTCTTTCCTACATTTTCTGACTATTCTTTTCAGTTTCAAACCTACATTAGTGCAGTATAGTTTAATAGAACACTGTGTGCCTGTGGTTTTATATAGTGGTTCACTGATAATTACAGGTGGAGGGTCATTCTCTTCACTGGCTGTATATACAGTTGGTTCCACATGAATTTCAATTTTCTTAATTTCCGTCTTCTGTGGTCTTCCTCGTATCTGGTCTTTCTGTATGTGATTGTGTGTGTCGTGGAAAACCTTGAAATACGGATGGAATGACGTACGGAAATAGGACTTTTGTTGCTGTGCCTACACTATAATCTGAGTCCTTAAAATACCTACTGCAAACGGTAGAATGTATGCTAGGTTTCCACAGAGATCTCAGTCTATTTCCTTGACGACAAACTGCCAATCACCGTTTAGGTTCCTCGTCTTTCGTAAATTTGTGAAATGAAATACCACATCATTTTGAGGTCTTTGATTTACAGTAAGGAACACTACAGTACACCGTGTTTTTTACGTTTATCCTATGTTCGCATTACGTAAATACGGCGTTAATTTCAGTCACTAAATTATAATCACCTGTACTAGCACAAGAAAGCTCATAAAGTACAAAAGTGCGTCTTGACATGATTGTGAATGTTTGAATGAGTACTTCGCCCGCGCAATTTTATGACTAAGAAGAGCGCATCTAGCGGCAAAACGATGCGTTTCACGAGCCCGAGCAGGAACCAGTTTCACGACCAGCGAGGCCTTGCATTTCCCAGCCTTGTATAATAGCGTAAGCGACGCACACGGTAGTTGTGTAAACAAATACAAAAATCTGCTGATTACTTTATTCCGATAATTTGTAATCTAAGTTCCCGGCATACTTTGTACTTTGCACCTTCGTTTATTCATCGAGTAAAAGTTAATAATCAAATTCCTATATCCCAGTAATATTGCAGTTCAAGCCCCCGGCGTAGTTTTGACAGAAATTATTGTAGACAACCTCTTACTTTTCAGCACTTAGGGACATGTGTTTTCTCCATCATGCGTAGTAAGGAAAATAACAATAATCCACAGTAGTAAAAATCATACAACCACATGTCAGTTGAGAATTGTAGTGTAGATTCGGTATATTTAGATAGTACCGTATCTTGCATGCTATATTCGTGTGTATCTTTGTGTGTATCCTTCGTGTGTATCTATTAGAGCATAGTACTAATACTCGAAATAATCCGTCTAAGCATTTAGCTTTGTTGGTAATCATTGAGTAGTTATTGCAAATTTCAAACTTGCAATTTTCATTTCTGATTGTACTTAGAAAATGCTGCACGCTTAACACACATTCATAATTTTTCAAGAAATAATGCTTAGGCTACCTGTAAAATTGAGTGAGTTTACATATTAATATTTTTGAGCTCAGTTAAGTTTGCACTGTAAAAGTACAATTGAGTTCTTGGGAAGAAAGGCTCTTGGGCTGAAAGGTTATCTTTAGTAAGCACAGGTGAAATATTTTCTGTGTGTGAATTTCGTCGTTGTTCCAGCTCGATGGCTAAAAGGTTAGTGTGCTAGCCTTTGGTAACAGGGATCCCGGGTTCGATTCCCGGCAGGGTCGTGAATTTTAACTATCATTAGTTAATTTCGCTGGCACGGGGGCTGGGTGTATGTGTCGTCTCATCACGACGCGCAGGTCACCTGCACCTGGCGAGCCAAATACTCCCGGCACCATACGCCATTTCATTTTCGTTGTTCCAAAAATAAATTCTGTTTTTAATAAAATGTTTACTTTGGATGCTAATTCAATGTAATGGGCGAAGAACTTCCCAGAATTATTTGAAATGTAAGCGTTATAGGCCCTTTGAGTACAAAACTATTCTTAAAGACAATGTTGAGAACAATTAGATCACTTCCTAAATTGTTAAGCATTGTAGAAACGTGAGATTAAAATGAAAGTAATAAACATCATCGTTCTTACAGTCACCGCTCTTTCATCCCTGGACTTTAACGGAGTTGTTACATCCTCGAAATCTTGCTTTGAAAATTTCACCTCAATGCACTAAATGGCCCTATAATGTACGAATAGTGAGAAATGGAATACAATACCACCCGTCATTCTTAGACCTCATTATGATGTAGCTTTGAATGTTATAAATAAAACTGTAGCGGTTCCGCTTGTGTAATGTCATTTGTTTCGCCATATTTTGATATATTTATCCGTTTTAGATCATATCAGTGGTTCTAGCTGTCGTGTCTCTTTGTTTGTTCCACCATCACGGCTAAAGGGCTTCATAGATCTCGATCAAACTTCATATTTAGAATCCACTCATCCAAAAGCACGTTTCAATATGCGTATCATTTAAAAATCAATGGAGGTTTGTAGGAAGACGAGAAAAGTTTTTTTCTATTTTCTCTTGCCCTATTGATTATAAATAAAATCTGTAGACTACTGTATATGTGAAACACCCATTTATTTTTAATAATTTTTTATGTACAAAATTTCGCTTACTCTTGAAATGGTGGAGATAATTCCTATTGTCTGTGGCTTCATGCTTTGTAGTCAGTGACGGGCACCCTCACAGACTTTCAGTTATTTGAATGATCCATAACTTGAGAAAATCAGAGGATGCATCATATTAGGCTCGGCTTCACCTAATGTAACTGAACACAGACAAATATGAGGCAGAACTTTTCCCTTTGATGTGTGTCTGTCTAAGTGGTTATCTATCTGTTTGTATATTCCTTCAAGTCTAAAACTGCTGGTCTTATTTCAACATTTGGAATCTACTTACTCAGGATTGTGTTAGCACGTGTCACGATAATCACATGGATTTGGTTTTGATAGGAAGATTACCTCGTATTCTCAAATATTTTCGTCAACATTAGGTCTATCAAAAGACTGTATACAACGAACGTTTAAGAGTATTTTATTTCCGTTCATTTATCGCACGTACGTATTTATCGCATGACGGATAATAACGCAGATGTCCCGTGGGACACGTCGTGAATGTCACTTCAAGGGGATAAACGGGAAAACCTGAAGAAACATTTTACTCTTTTCGATTGGACAGATAGTAAGGGAGGTATCACCAACGTCAGGGAGCCACGCAGAATTTCGCATCATTTCGACCAGGAACTGTGCCGTACAGTGGATTCGGAAATCATCCTCATTCTGTCGCATCCTTCTTCAGCTTCATCATATTTCACCTCACTGCAACGCGCTTTCGTAGTAAAATATCATTTTAGCCTGTCGCATCAAACGTGTGAATAAGCCATGTTTTTCGCATAAATTCCTGAAGGAAGCAGGTAATCCACTGCAAATTTCCGTGCGAAAAACGGGTACTATATCCTTTACTTCAGGATGCCTTTAGAAAATGTGTTCGCAATGTCGTATGACCTTTCTTCCATAATGACCTTCAAATGAATGGAGGTAAGTCTCAGTAGCGGGCGCTTCCCCGAATAAGCACGAACACCTGATCAAGACAACGTATACTGCGCTCTAGAAGTAACCTATTGAACTAAAAATTGGTGAACATTGACAACACATTCTACGATAAATGAGCTCAGTGTTTTATGTATTCCCAGATCTCAATTGTTTGAATGTGTACTTGATTCTTGCTGAAATAATTTAAATCCCTAAATCTGTCTTGCCATTCACAGCGATATTGAGAAAACTAGATGCTTTCAACAGCTGAAATTAATTGGTACCAGTTATAAATTGTTATGTATTGTCTACATATATAAAATAAGACTTTTGTGTGTACATTACTTAGAATTTAAAAAGGATGGTATTTCTGTATCAGTCGTGCCCACAGTAACAGTTTTTATTTTTCCGTAATTTCTGTCTGTCTGTCTGCCTGCCTGCCTGTCTGTCTGTCTGTAAACGCATCACTTGAAAACGGCTGAAGAGAATTTAATGAAAATCGGTATACAAAGTCGGATAATAAGTCGTTACAATCTAGGCCATAAATGATTGTGTTCACGCTGACTGAAATGGTAGTTTAGAGGTAGGATTAAAATTTAATTCTGAAATATTTATGTTATTAGTGGTCATATCTTAATGAAAATCGGGATATAAAGTCGGGGAATAAGTCAATATAATCTAGGATATAAATAATTTTACTCGCGCTGAGTGAAATGGTAGTTTAGGGGAAGGCCTAAAATTTAATTCTGAAATATTTGTTATTAATGGTCGTATCGTAATAAAAATCGGTAGGGGAATTCCAGGAATAAGTCGCTACAATCTGGGCCATAAATATGTATATTATATTATATTTCCGATGATTTATGTCTTATACATTGTTACCATATCGGCCATGATCAGAGATATTCATGAATTTGGATTTTTGTTACTAAGTGCTTGTCAGCGCCGAGTCAGGAGAAAAAGGGTAAACAGGATGTAATGAAAATCGGTATGTAAAGTCGGAGAATAAGGAACTACAGTCTACACTATAAATAATTTTATAAGGCGCCCTAATATCACAGAGTCGAAGGAGAACTAAATGTGAAGGCCTTTAAAAAGCTCATACAATTAATCAACAATAACATTGCAGTGACCATTGTTTGTTGCGATGTGCTTTGTATTCTGTTGCCACTCATCTCCGATAGATAGGATTACTTCTGCGTACCTAGTATTATTTTTAAAATTTGCTTTACGTCGCACCAACAGAGATAGGTCTTATGGCGGCGATGGGATAGGAAAGCGCTATGAGTGTGAAGGAAGCGGCATTGGCCTTAATTAAGGTACAGCCCCAGCATTTGCCTGGTGTGGAGATGGGAATCCACGGAATAACATCTTCAGGGCTGCCGATAATGGGGTTCGAATCCACTATCTCCCGGATGCATGCTCACAGCTGCGAGCCCCTAACCATATGCCAACTCGCCCTGTCGTACCGAGTATAACAGCCTGCCTGAATATTGGCAGGAAATAGCTGGGGAGTTAGATAACTTTCCTCTTTAGCATGGCATTCCTCTGATTCATACATTTTCCGATACTACTGGTACGTAACACACTGGTTCATCACATCATTCGAGCTATTCAATCCCTACACTGAGGCACTGATTGGAATGAGCAGTGTGCATATTAACGGAATAATGGCAGAGGAGTGTTAACGACTGTCTGTGACCTGGTCATTCCAGCTCTGGAACTTTGGATTGTTAGATAGGCACCGTAGTACTGTTCGTTAAACGTGAGAATATGTGCAGTTTTTCATTTGATCGAGTATTTTATGTGGTAACATTGTTTTAATCGTTACATTCCTACTGACGTTTTTGTAATGACCTATGTTGACTTCAGTTATGAAAACCACAAAGTCAGTCTTTCTGAGAATCCCGTAGCGAAGCGCGGGCACATCAGCTAGTTTACAATTAAAATAAACTGAACCTCTCAAGATCACGACGTTTGTACTTTTTAAAAGAAAAATATCTTTCTGTCAGAGAAGTCGTTGCCACCTAATCACCAAAATGACGTAAGTACACAGCTTTATCTATGTCAAACTGCGTAAATCCTGGATTCTGTTGCCTTTCACAGAGACTTAAACTGATACCAGGTTTGGGTTACAAGAACAGCGCAATAATGACCATGATACTTGAACTGTTCAGTCAAATGAATGATTCAGTTTTCCCATTCTGGGTTTATCTCTGTCAATAAGCACGGCATAACGCGCGACCTCTATATGGGCTGACACCGTGGTTAGCCCACTCTTTAAACACATTTTTAACATCAGAATATTGCCCGGCAGGGTAGGAGACCGCGTGCCAAAAGCCTGGCCTCTCCGCAGTGCTCATATGACGCTGCTGATGGGACAACTGTATGTTGCTTTCTCAAGAGTTCGCAGATCCATAGACGTCCGAGCTTCAACTGCACTCAATATGGTTTGTAAGCAAACACCTGTTGTGATTCCATTCGAATACTGCATAAAACAAGGAAAGTGTTACCTTTATTCATAAGATATATTAATAGACCATTTAGAATTTCCGATTACTTTATATATAGTAATTTCGACTCTCGAAGCACTTATATAAAAATGTACTCAAGATGCTAGTTTGTTATCTCAAAGACACTATACAATTAGACTGGTAATCTACGACTTAGGTGAAGCGAAACGACTAATCTCTGCCGAAGTCTAAGAACATAATTATCCATCACACCAGTAACACAAGGAATACTCAGGTGTAGCGAAACATTCTTACAGAACCGTGCTTTTGATCAATCTAAGGTTTTATCACCTGTGATTCCGAATATCGAAAAATAAAATCAATAAACACTCGAACAACATGAATTTAAGGCAACAACATGAGCATTTCTTGGACGTCTATTATGCAGAAATTACCAGTGTAGAAGTGAGGTCATGAGGACACCGGCCGTAACGCATTCGAAACACAAAGTACATGAAACAACAACCCGGGTTGGACAGTTCAGTCACAATTATTTAACATGAAACGCGTTTGAAATTGTCCGGCGAAAAATCGATGTCATCTTTCCATGCAACCGAAAAAGGGATTAACTCAAGACGTATTAAATGTACGAGAATTGTCTGTAGAGTAGAAATGGCGTACGCTTTTAGCGCCAGGCGTGTCCGAGGACATGCTCGGCTCGTGAAATGCAGGTCTTTTGATTTGACGCTCGTAGACGACCTGCGCGTCGTAATGAGGATGAAATCATGATGAAGACAACACATACACCCGCCCCCGTGCAAGCGAAATTAACCAATTACGGTTAAAATTCCAGAGCCTGCCTGGAAACGAACCAGAGAACCCTGTGGTCAAAGGCCAGCACGCTAATGATTTAGCCATGGAAGTAGAAAGAGGAATACACAACACGTAATGCGCAATGACATGATCACAAGATGGGCACCCGTTTAGGTGGTCAAAACTCAGTAACACGACGATGTAGCTTGATTTGTCTCGTCAACGTATACCACAAAACACACAAAACTTAAAATGTGAGTATAACTTTATAAAACTACATCTATTGAATGAAAAGTGATGAATTTTGACATGCTTAGCAAAAAATATCCTTATACGTATATGACTCATAATTGAGTAAAAGCTTATATATGACGTCTTCAGCTGGAGAATAGCTTTCTAAGACATAGAATAAGATCAGAGAATTTTTTACATTTTTTACGTCACACCGACACACAGATAGGTCTTACGGTGACGATCGGATAGGAAAGGGTTAAGAGTGGAAAGCAAATGGCCGTGGCCTTAATTAAAGTGTATCCCCAGCATTTGCCTGTTATGTAAATGGGAAAACATGGAAGACCATTTTCAGAGCTGCCGACAGTCGGGTTTGAACCCACTATCTCTTGGATGCAAGCTCACAGCTGCGCGCCCCTAACCGCACAGCAAATAATTTTACTCGTCTGACTGTGCATACAGCTGAGCACAATGGTCGGGAATAGCTACAAAATTAGTATCATAATACCGCCAAATGAATATTAAATAAGTAGTACATTCTCTACTACTAAAACTACAAATGGTGATCCAAAATGTTTAGGGAGTCTTTATCACACATACATGTGGAGAGCAAGTGAGATGGCTAGACTTCTATTTTAAAAAATCTCACGACATTCACCATTGCTCAAAAGAATGTTAATATTTGTTAAAAATTGTGCAAATGGGCATTTAAAGTAATGCTAAACCGATCGAACAAGTCGTTTCTAATTCGAATACACGAGATAGAGAGAGATATATCTTTCTTTCTTATTATTGCTATACAAATTATTTTAAAATTTAAATAACGTCGAAGCTGAGAGTAAGTTATTTATATTGTGTGTGGCAAAACAAACAACAGTGCAATGTTATCTAATAGCGCTGCTACAGGATCGTGAGCTACACACTGTTCATGACGGACAAGTTGTAAGGACATGACAGTACTTTCTCGCGTAGGTGTGTCATCTGTCTTGAAAACCGATTATTTCGACATTCCGCGCAGGTAGGCCGTGAGATGTGGGAAGCAGGAAGACTAAGGGAATGGAGTTGCACGAGAAGTTAGGCGGTCTCCACAGTGTCGTTGCAAAAGGGCATCAATTGTCGTTGTAGGCGTAAGTTTCTGGCACAAGAAAAGTTCAAATGCCGCACGAATGGGGGTAGCAGAGAGGTCTCATGTCAACTATGTTTGTATTCTGTGTAGCATCCTCGACGAAATACAGGCACACTGCGCAGCAAGTCCTAACGCTCGAACTGCATAGTGCTTTTGTATAACGACGTTAGGCTGTCAAAACCCCCAAAATGTTGTTTTCCGGCTGATGTAGCAATCAAGGTGAATATGGATTTCATATGAAAATCGTATCTTGCAGAAGAAATCTGGATCCTCGTACGCCATGGACAACATTCGACTCTGGCTCGCTTATCACTTTCTGTTAGACTCTGAGCAGCTTGAATATCTATACAAATCCACCCAGCTCTTTGAAGATCCGACGAACAGACCTAGTTCCAGCTGTGTTCGTCGTAGACTACGCTTTAGGGACTGTAACACCAGTTAGAAAACTCATCCATTATTCTGGTTTGCGGTGGCGGTTCTTGGGCGCCCTGTTGTCCCCTTTGGTTGACATAAGACCGATCACGTGTGAAAAAACTTGTGAACGGCAATTTGGTGCCTCCTCATTAAATCGCTCGTCGTAATGCTTTTTAACGTGAAGGAACCTCGGCCCATTCTGAGATCGCACTTCTATGACGGGAAAGAATGTTCCGCGATAAAGACGTCCTCCCCTCCAGTGAGAACACAATTATTGCAGAATCAGAAACGGGTACAATAGGTGAGCAATAATTTCAGTGTCGTCTGTTTTCGCCGTCGAAATAAAATGCAGAGTTTCGAGCAAACATCTTCAGTTATGATAAATACCACGCGTAAAATTGGAAGTTACGGACAACATATGGAAAAGCCCGACGTAGCAAGTCATGATGATCATTTATTTTTTAAATCGCCAGATTCAAAAGGAAGGTAAAAGAAATATATCTCCGAAATTAGCCGCAATTGAACAAATCCTCAACGTTCTATTTCGGAACCCTCTAGCACAGCCATTCGGAACTGGGGTTCCGAGAAAATGTCTAAATTATCAACCATTGTCTTTCTGTAGTGGTCGTTGCAGACAGTAGCGGCGATTGAGAATTAGAGGTGGGAAAATGGGGACAACAGAAAGTAGCCGGGTTACGGTGTATATACATCAAAACTGGAAAAATAAAAGCTACAAAATGGTAAATTTTTAATGCTCTCTGAGCTAATTCGACAGAGAGGCGAAGGCTGACAGTTTACCAAGTGAAGTGCAGTAATATTATTTTTTTGAGATTTTTATTCAATACTATACGGTAAAACTTCCACAATAAGAGCAATTACACATATAAGAATTACGGCATGTTTATATAATTAAAAATCATTTAGTATTTGACTACACACTAAGAAACTAACAGACACTAAAGACTGCCAGACTGACGAATGCGCGCGGCAAGCGGGTGAACCATACCTCATTGTCCGTGACTTTGGCAAAACAATATACCCCTGCTACCCTTCCTCACGGCACAAGCAAAGAGTCCAGTACTTGCTGCTAGCCGCAACAAACGACAATTATTGCTTATTTCCGCTAATAATATATTGAATAATTAAAGAAAATAAAGGAAATGTTAGCTGATAAGACAATAGGGCGTGTACAAATTGCTTGTTTTAATAATTCCTAGTTTCAGCGGATAAAATGGAATATAAATATAATGTTTCCTCCACAAAGTGTGGGTGCGCCCCTGATCACCGCTACTCGCTGCAGACGAACTTATCAGTCGACATGTCGACTTGCTGTCATCTGGTGCCATGTAAAGAACCACGGTCGACTGTATCTCGTTCAATACCGGCCTAACAAGACCTCAGACCTTAATGCTACTCTCGATCGTTCAAAGATGGAGAATCGAGTAGCCGGAATTGTTGGAAATGTGGGTTTGTTATGGTTTGTTGTTATCGTATGTAGTCCGTGTAATTTTATGAAAGTTGACGATAAATGTTAGTTTCTTTGTAGAATATAAGTGTGCGAGTGTATTTATATGAGTCAGTGGACACATAGGATCTGTAATTATACACAGTAATGTGATAATGTGCTTGTTTTGATCGTTTTTTACCCATAAAAGAACATGAGTGCACTAGGTGGACCAGGTTTTAGTCTAACTATGGCAATGCCTCTCATACAACTATTCTTAAATTTCCCACGGAATAGAACATTAAGAGAGAAATGGATTAGGAATATATATCGTGAATATTTTGAAGTCCATGACAAAACTGTACCGTGCATACATCATTTTGAGACTAAGTCTGAGGTTAGGGAAGACATTTCTCTACTTCCAAACCATTCGTGTTCCTCGAAACATATTAATTTAGATAGAATAAAATTGATGTTGTGATATTCCGTCAGTGTCTATTTACTTCAGAGTGTCGAGTGATTTAGATGCAAGTGCATTTTACAATAATCTGCGCTTTGCCTGCGGAAATGTTTGGCTCGATCTTGGAGTATAACAAAACTTATAAGTGTGACAGGTGGAGCAATCTGTATACTGTTACAATGGAGAAATAGTGACTTAGAGGGATTAGCTGGGTTTGCAACATAGGGTGTTACACTACCAACACCTTCCGGTTCATGCTGCGGTTATCTGTTATCAAGCAAACTGGTGATTGTTTAGTCAATAGAGTTTTTGCACTCACGTTCTTTAATGTGTAAAAACCTATTATATCTTTAGTGTCTGAACGTTTCAATACTAAGGTTATTATCATTGTGTGAAGTGCTGTTATGCCTTATGTCAACATTATGTTAACATTACCGGGGCCGTTCATTGGATTAATATAATCATTTCGGGTGTACTTGGGTTGAGTGACTCAGACGGCCTTCTGACCCCAAGTTGGCAGACTCGATCCTGGCTCAGTCCGGTAGTATTTGAAGGTGCTCAAATATGTCAGCCTCGTGTCGGTAGATTTACTGGCACATAAAAGAACTACTGCATAACTATATTCCAGCACTTCAACGTCTCCGAAAGCCGTAAAAAATGTAGTTAGTGGGACGTAAATCCAATAACATTATTATTTCGGGTGTACTTCCCTTTCATTGGGTGCTGAATTTAAGAAATTTTCCACCACTTCAAAACTAAGGCAACAAATTATATTTCATAGTTCTCATGAGAGCGAATAAATCGTGCAATTTCGCACCTTAATTTATTTTGAAACATTCAAAATGATGTTAGAAATATGATTTAACAGTTTTATAGTGTATTTTCATCCATCTAGCGAAGTGAAATCTAAGAGAAAACGTTATGTGACGAATTGAAATTTCTAAATAATCAGCTTGTTGGTCTCTTTTCTAGTAGAATATATGTGATTCTAGTAAACTATATGTGGTGCGTACTTGTTGGGGAAGCGTTTTCATACGTGTAAATGTGATTTTCCCTATGATGTTACATTTATTACCGTCGTTTATATAATATGTACGTGATATTTTCGTGTTAGACAATACCAGCCATCCGGCTACTTCGCCCGCCATGTTTTTCTTATATTACGGTCCGAGGATTGGAGTCGGTCTTGGGTCTAAGTTAGCAGCAACGCAAGACATCTGCGTACGAAGTACCATATCACTGTTATCAGTGTGAATGCGCTGATAACATTCCAGTAAAATGTCGTAGAGCTCCGTGTCTGCTTCCTGGTCGGGGTGGCAAAGAATTGTTCTTATTTTTAATATGGCTTGTAATTTATGACTTGTGATGGATTCATTTTTAGGATTTGCTTTTTAACATATCCCACATCTTCTTTTTTTTGTTTTTACAAAATATCCATGGTTTTTAAACAAAGAGGTTGGAAATGCCCTGTTTTATATTTAAACACATGCTTTATTGGAACCCACCGAGCTCGATACGTGCAGTCGCTTAACTTCGGGAGATACTGGGTTCGAACCTCGCTGTCGGCAGTCCTGAAAATGGTTTTCCGTGGTTTCCCAATTTCACACCAGACAATGCTGGGGCTGTACCTTAATTACGGCCACGGCCACTTCCTCCCCACTCCTAGCCCTTTCATATCCCATCGTTGCCATAAGACCTGTCTGTGTTGGTGCGAAGCCTATCCAAGGGGCAAGCTCATACTGAACTCTAGCGTCACGAACTGTGTACTTCTTTAACTGAGAATTAATCTTTAAAGAAATATTTTGAGTCAGCCTCTGTGGTGTAGTGTTTAGTGTGATTAGCTGCCACCCCCGGAGGCCCGGGTTCGATTCCCGGCTCTGCCACAAAATTTGAAAAGTGGTACGAGGGCTGGAACGGGCCCCACTCAGACTCGGGAGGTCAACTGAGTACAGGTGGGTTCGATTCCCACCTTAGCCATCCTCCAAGTGGTTTTCTGTGATTTCCCACTTCTCCAGGCAAATGCCGGGATGGTACCTAACTTAAGGGCACGGCCGCTTCCTTCCGCGTTCCTTACCATTCCTTCCAATCTTCCCATCCCCTGTAAGGCCCCTGTTGAGCAAAGCAGGTGAGGCCGCCTAGGCGAGGTACTGGTCCTCCTCACCGGTTGTATCCCTGCGATCAAATGTCCCACACGCCCTTGCGGCGGTAGAGGTGGAACGGACGGTGAACGGATTAAGGAGAAGGAGACATTATTCATACAATAATGCTCCTGCAAGTAAAAGTTTTGAAAGTTGGAGAAGTGAAATGAATGCCTTTCGATGAAGAATATTCTAGAAATACTGTTCTAGAACGTTTGTGCAACTGCGTGGGTGAACGGTCAGCGTTGAGGCCTTCGGTTGGGAGGGTCCCGGGTTCGATTCCCCGCCGAGTCGGGGATTTTAATCGAGTGTGATTAAGTTTTCTGGCTCGGGGACTCTGTGTTTGTTCCAGTACTGTTCTCTTCATATTCATACAACACGCCACACTACCAACGACCACAAAAACACGCAATAGTGATTACATCCTTCCACGTAAGGTTAGTGTCAGGAAGTGCATCCAGTCATAAAACGGGGACAGATTCACATGGGAGACACAGTTCGCACCCGCGACACTACAGATGTGGGAAAAGTGTAAGAAGAAGAAAACATTTGGCTGGCCTGACGGATTCCCCGAGATGCGATGCTGGGCGGTACATCGCGCCGTGCAGCTTCAAGACACTGTGTGGAGAGCTGGTATCGGTTTTAGCCCCGGGCTACATTCCATCCTGCGCCGGCCAAATATCGATTGTGTCTATTCCACAGCATTACAACTACTGGCGAGCTTTTTAAAAATGTCACATATATCATGCAGAGTTGTTTAATTAAATTTCCTTCCGGCCGTCACAACTCGAACTCTTAGATGTGGCCAGATATCAACAATTCGCTTCTGTTTACAAGTGTATGTATATGTTATCGTTAAAATTCGAAATCCGTCGCAACCACTTTCAACTGGTAAAATCTAGTATGAACAAACGCTACTAATTTAAATCACTTTTACCTTAGCAAACGTTTAACATGCAATGTTTGGTAGAACTAGTTTTGTTATTATTATCATAATCTGTTTTACGTCACAATGACACAGATAGGTCTCATGGTGACGATGGGATGGGAAAGGCCTAGGAGTGAGAAGGAAGCGACCAAGGCCTTAATTAAGGTCCTGGTGTGTAAATGGGGAACCACGAAAAAGCATCTTCAGGGCTGCCGTCTGTGGGGTTCGAACTCAAGCTCAAGATGCGCGCCCCTAAGCCCACGGCCAACTCGCCCGGTAGAACGAGTTTTAACGTTTAACTTGCAAACCATGCCCGTGCAGGAGAAATTCCATTTTAGTAACTGAAATGGTGTCGTCCCATTTGCGATCACTCAGGTAGAAAACAAGACTATTTTATTTTTGACGGGTTAAGCATTGTCCCATTTGCGATCATTCTTATCAGTGACATACAAACAGTCAGGTTGCTGTGAGGGAATTTCCTACTGAAGGACTAGTATAGCAAGACGACCCTCAAGTAACTGGCGAAACTACATACTGGATTCTTACGAATCGTATGTTGAAACTCATTAAATTACTTATATTTAGGCCTACACTGGGCGAGTTAGAGGCGCGCAGCTGTGAGCTTGCATCCGGGAGATAGTGGGTTCCAACCCCACTGTCGGCAGTCCTGAAGATGGTTTTCCGTGGTTTCCCATTTTCACACCAGGCAAATTCTGGGGCTGTAGCTTAGTGAAGGCCACGGCCGCTTCCTTTCCATTCCTAGGCCTTTCCTCTTCCATCGTCACCATTTGCGACTCATGCGTTAATATCGAGACTGACAGAGAATGAACAGGACTCAAATGAACCTTTAATTTAGAGTTACCGGATGGTTGTGGGAGTAAAAGCGGTTCCAAATTCAAAATATAGGATTTCGCCGTAACATTTTGCTTCTTCGGCAGTGCTACCCTTTTTGAAGTAATTGTAGCTCATCTCAAACTTAGCAGTTAACCTACACTTTCTTATACAATAGGGAACACTATTAAATGTCCGGCTCCATGGCTAAATGGTTAGCGTGCTGGCCTTTAGCCGCAGGAGTTCCGGGTTGGAATCCCGGAAGGGTCGGGAAATGTAACCATCATTGGTTAATTTCTCTGGCACGGAGGCTGGGGGTGTGTGCTGTCTTCATCATCATTTCATCCTCATCACGACGTGCAGGTAGCCTACGGGAGTCAAATCACGAGACCTGTACCTGGCGAGCCGAACTTGTCCTCGGACACTCCCGGAACTAAAAGCCATACGCCATTTCATTTCACTATTAAATTACTGCTTAAATAATGCTCAAACTGTTCAAATATTCATACTAACATGTTAAGTAAACAGCTGCTCAAAATGTAATTAGGCTAACTTTCATCTATATGTATGTATGTGTGTATGTCTACCCCTTAGTCTCGTTTCTTGTTACCGACTTGGGGATGAGATGAGATTAATTTATACGGCATGTTTCTACGGCCAAATGCCCTTCCTAGCACCAGCCTCAGTTGAGAAGCTAATAAAGATGAAATGTGTTATGGTGAATGAATTTGGATAAGGGAGTGGAAGGGCTCATCTCTGGCCTATGGATAGGAACTGTCCCGCCATTTGACTGGAAATGAAAATATTAAACCACAGAAAACTTACTGAGAACAGCCCACGGAGGGGTCGAACCCACGCGTTTCCCGAATGCAGTGCTTGGTTCCATAGCCGTAGCGCGTTAAGACGCGCGACCACTCAGTCTACTTTCATCTATATAAATAAAGATACAATTTTTGTCTGTACGCTCAGATGAGATGTACAAGATTCCAGAACTTATGTTACGAAAATATTTAGAAAATAAGTTGAAAAATGATAATTCTATAATGATAGCGCGAAAAGATGAGATTGCACTCGGGAAATAGTGGGTTCGAACCCCCTTGTCGGCAGCCCTAAGGATGGTTTTCCGTAGTTACCTATCGTCACAACAAGCAAATGCTGGGACCGTACCTTAATTAAGGTAATGGCCGTTTCCTTCCCATTCCTAGCCCTTTCCTATCCCATTGTTGCCATAAGGCGTACCTGTGTCGGTGCGACGTAAAGCCAGCAGTAAAAAAAAAAAAAAAAAATACCCATGTCACCAAACATCCCTGACTTTTCCGTACATTTCTGTACTAGTATCCATTATGTAAAGTGCCTCTCTCCGTCTCAATGACCTGCATGTCGTAAGTAAGCACGCAGATAACAAGAAAATCTACAGTAGGCCTACATCAACGATGGATGTCTACAGCTGGAATATTTACAGTATTTTAAAACCTATAGGCTAACATTACCTCAAAAAACGTTCAAGAGAAAGGGGACAGGTTGGGAGAATCCTTATCACGCGGTTGTGTGGAGTACGACCCTAATTAGCAGTCCCCCTGCTGCATGGACGTTGGAAAACCCTGATAGACTGCTGATAATTGTACAGTGATCGCAAATGGGACACGAACTGGTCTTTCTTCACATTCTTTTTTCCACTGTAATGGGAGTGATCGCAAATGGGACAAATTTTGCTGTGATTGCAAATGGGACTGATCGCAAATGGGACACAACCACTGAAATTGCCACAACAGCACTTCATGTAACAATAAGTGAAAGTTATATCCAATACGGGTGTTGTTCATTGAGTAATTCAGTCTAATGACTGGTTTGCCCCTGTGATGAGTCTTCTCCTACTGGGTCGATCCTCTGCAGTACGTTTTGCGTCTGCATAGCTCCTGCATCCTGAGTAACCAGGAAATGTCATCATGATTATCTTTCTTGGTCTTCCATGAGGATATTTCCCTGGTATTTTACCTACCAAAATTTCCATCAACACATTCCTATGTCCCATTCAAGAAAGTCGTCTCTTGCTATCTGACTCAACAGCTGGACAATGTTCAATACCTCAATGTTGGTCTTCTCCTCCACCCAACTTATCCGTTGCAGTCGACGCCGACACTACATCTCAAAGGCTTTTAGCCTCTAAGCACAATGCAGTGCAACAGACCAAACATCAGATTTCATTATTCCTTTCGGTAACCTGAGGGTCATTGTTTATCTCGGGAGGCTTGCTTTGTTGTCAGTGTCACACTGAAGGTTTTCTATTGCGATCTGGCCAAGGTATCTGAACTGTGCTCACCACTGATCATCGCGTGCAATGGACGTGAGTTCCTATCAAACATCGTGACTTCTGTTTTATTAATATTGATTTTCATACAAAATTCCTCAGCGTGTGATTACCTTGATTGATTTTAGCATATTATATTGTGGCTTTTCTTACAGAGTGAGAAATTCTGATTATATAATCGTCGCTGAGGATATCACTATGATCTTGCTATCCACTATTTCCGTTAAGACTGGTCACGCCTCCTAGCCGCAGACTTATTTGCCAGTCCATCAGAACAGTTTTCGTTGGGTTCATTTTCTTATGATACACTCCAAAGGACAATATACGTCAAGCAAACACATTCCTAGGGTACGGTGCAGTAAGGTTCATTTTCCTTTAGAGTGTAGCACAGGAAAATGAACATAGCGTAAATTACGATATTCCGGTGGACTGCATATCCATACGAGAGGTGTGGCCAGTCTTAAAGGAAAATAACGGGCAGGAAGAGCTGCACTTTTGTTTCCCGAGGGACGATATGTTGTGATAATATTCTATTGCTACTAAGTATTCAACTATTATGGTCAATATTGATTTTCGTTCGATGTGTTCCCCCTGTGGGTGGAGGCGGTAGAATAACACCCACGCTATCCCCTGCCTGTCGTGGGAACCGACTCAAAGGGGCCCTTGGGGTTCTCAACTTGGGAAGGTTGACTGGCGACCACGGGATCCTTATCTGAGTCCTGGCATTTTTTCCACTTACTTGTGCCAGGCTCCCCATTTTCATCTATCCTATCCGACCTCCCTTCATCAACTCTTCTTACTTTCGGACCCCGGTGGTATTGGAGCATTTGAAACCTAGGTTGTCTTTCACGACCTTCGTGGCCCTTGCCTTCTTTGGACGATATCTTCTTTTTTCGAAGTATCGGTTTCGTTCCGTTTTTCTCTCCGATGTGAGGACATCTTAAACTATAAAATATCTACTGAAAAATTAACTGCCACAGTATTCCTGTTTTAAAATGTTCACTCATTATAGGTCCTAAGTTCTAAATATCATTGAACATATTAATGAACAAATGTTGCTGTAAGGACACAAAAATGACGTCATCTTCTCGCGTAATTCGAGAACATTTGTAGGCGCCTCACCTGAGTAGTATAATAGGGGGGTTCTGCCGCCTCCTCCTCCTCCCGCGGCGCGGGAAATTTGAATTCTGGCGGGAAATTTGAATTTTGGCGGGAGATTTGAATTTTGGCGGGAGATTTGAATTTGTAAACAAAGCCACGTGCTTTTTGACAGCTGTCATCGACGACAACGCATCGCTAACCTCACTGCTGCCATCTTGACGGGCCTAAACCTCAGTAGTGCCAACTTAACCTAACTAGCGTGAGGTAAACAAAGCCACGTGTTTTTTGACAGCCACGTGCTTTTTGACAGACAACAACGCATCGCTAACCTCAGTACTGCCATCTTGACGGGCCTAAACCTCAGTAGTGCCAACTTAACCTAACTAGCGCGAGATAAACAAAGCCACGTGCTTTTTTGACAGCCACGTGCTTTTTGACAGATTTGTAAACAAAGCCACGTGATTTTTGACAGCTGTCATCGACAACAACGCATCGCTAACCTCAGTACTGCCATCTTGATGGACCTAAACCTCAGTAGTGCCAACATAACCTAACTAGCGCGAGATAAACGAAGCCACGTGTTTTTCGACAACCACGTGCTTTTTGACAGACAACAACGCATCGCTAACCTCAGTACTGCCATCTTGACGGACCTAAACCTTAGTGCTACCAACTTAACCTAACTAGTGCGTGGTAAACAAATCCACGTGCAGTTGTCATCCGCCATCTTTAAACTACAGAGCACTGTGCTGCCCTCTTTAGATGTTAAATTCTTCACCTGTCATCGGCAGTGCTGCCATCTTGGCGGGCCTAAACCTTAGTGCTACCAACTTAACCTCACTAGCGTGAGATAAACAAATCTACGTGCAGCTGTCATCCGCCATCTTTAATCTATAGAGCACAGTGCTGCCCTCTTTAGCTACTTACCTTTGAAATGTGGTGGCGGATAATTTGAAAAATGCTTTTCTTTGACAGCAGCCATCTTTGAGCACCGTGCTGCCCTCTTTAGCTACGTACCTTTGAAATGTGGTGGCAGGCAATTCCACATGACAGCAGCCATCTTTAATCAAGAGAGCACCGTGCTGCCCTCTATGTGGTGGCGGCAAATTGAAAAATTCCACTTGCTCTTGTTTGGAAACAAACTCACGTGCTTTTTTGACAGCTGTCATCTGCCATCTTTAATCTATAGAGCACAGTGCTGCCCTCTTTAGTTTGAAATGTGGTGGCGGCAAATTCCACGTCCTCTTGTTTGGAAACAAAGCCATGTGCTTTTTTGACAGCTGTCATCCGCCATCTTTAATCAACAGAGCACCGTGCTGCTATCATGCGGGCAATTTCATCACCTGTCATCCGCCATCTTTAATCCACAGAACACCGTGCTGCCCTCTTTATGGCTACTACCTTTAGCACGTAGTAGCGGGCAATTTGAAAAGTTCTGCTAGCTATCATCCACCATCTTTAATCAAGAGAGCACCGTGCTGCCATCTTTAGCTAGATACCTTTGAAATGTGGTGGCGGCAAATTGAAAAATTACACGTGCTCTTGTTTGGAAACAAACTCACGTGCTTTTTTGTCAGCTACCATCCTCCATCTTTAATCAACAGAGCATAGTGCTGCCCTCTTTAGTTTGAAATGTGGTGGCGGCAAATTCCACGTGCTCTTGTTTGGTAAACATAGCCACGTGCTTTTTTGACAGCTGTCATCCGCCATCTTTAATCCAGAGAGCACCGTGCTGCCCTCTTTATCGTAGTAGATGTAAATTCGTCACCTGTCATACGCAGTGCTGCCATCTTTAGCTAGATACGTTTGAAATGTGGTGGTGGATAATTTAAAAAGAAAAATTCTACAGCAGTCCTCTCTCGACGGTAATTGCATAAGATGGCGGCTATACATGACTCCTTAAGGGTGCTTACGCAAGATGGCTGCTATACACAGGTTCTTATAAGACGCCCTTGGGATGCTTGCGCAAGATGGCGGTTATACAAGGCTCCTTATGAGACGCCCTAGTGATGCTTGCGCAAGATGGCGGTTGCTCTTATGAGGCGGCTTAAGGGTCCTTGCACAAGATGGCTAGAGACGCCCTAAGGATGCTTGCGCAAGATGGCGGACACAAGATGGCGGCTATACACGTCTCCTTATGAGACGCCTTAAGGGTGCTTGCGCAAGATGGCTGCTGCTCTTAGCTTGGAGGCTAACGCGTCGTGCTAGTTCGATACATTAAATTTGGGGCTTAAATGCAAAACGTTAAATATCTCGAAAGCGATGCATCGTAGAGAAAAACGGACAAAAAAATTTCTGCCCAGTACCTCGGTTCGCAGTACGAGGAACAAGAAAAACATAGTCTAATGATGAGATCAACGGTTCGGTTCCTACTTAGGCCCTTTAGCATTCGCTCTGTTTTAGCTTGTATTGAAGCAAGTCTTCGTAACATGATCAGGTTTAGCTATGGTAGAGAGTATAACGTGCCGTGCAGGTTCGATTCATTACATTTGGGGCTTAAATGCAAAATGTTAAAAGATACGGTGTTCTGTGGATTAAAGATGGCGGATGACAGGTGATGAAATTGCCCGCATGATAGCAGCACGGTGCTCTGTTAATTAAAGATGGCGGATGACAGCTGTCAAAAAAGCACATGGCTTTGTTTCCAAACAAGAGGACGTGGAATTTGCCGCCACCACATTTCAAACTAAAGAGGGCAGCACTGTGCTCTATAGATTAAAGATGGCAGATGACAGCTGTCAAAAAAGCACGTGAGTTTGTTTCCAAACAAGAGCAAGTGGAATTTTTCAATTTGCCGCCACCACATAGAGGGCAGCACGGTGCTCTCTTGATTAAAGATGGCTGCTGTCATGTGGAATTGCCTGCCACCACATTTCAAAGGTACGTAGCTAAAGAGGGCAGCACGGTGCTCAAAGATGGCTGCTGTCAAAAAAAAGCATTTTTCAAATTATCCGCCACCACATTTCAAAGGTAAGTAGCTAAAGAGGGCAGCACTGTGCTCTATAGATTAAAGATGGCGGATGACAGCTGCACGTAGATTTGTTTATCTCACGCTAGTGAGGTTAAGTTGGTAGCACTAAAGTTTAGGCCCGCCAAGATGGCAGCACTGCCGATGACAGGTGAAGAATTTAACATCTAAAGAGGGCAGCACAGTGCTCTGTAGTTTAAAGATGGCGGATGACAGCTGCACGTGGATTTGTTTACCACGCGCTAGTTAGGTTAAGTTGGTAGCACTAAGGTTTAGGCCCGCCAAGATGGCAGCACTGCCGATGACAGGTGACGAATTTTACATCTAAAGAGGGCAGCACAGTGCTCTGTGGTTTAAAGATGGCGGATGACAGCTGTCAAAAATGCACGTGGCTGTCAAAAAGCACGTGGCTTTGTTTACCACGCGCTAGTTAGGTTAAGTTGGTACTACTGAGGTTTAGGTCCGTCAAGATGGCAGTACTGAGGTTAGCGATGCGTTGTTGTCTGTCAAAAAGCACGTGGTTGTCGAAAAACACGTGGCTTTGTTTATCTCGCGCTAGTTAGGTTAAGTTGGCACTACTGAGGTTTAGGTCCGTCAAGATGGCAGTACTGAGGTTAGCGATGCGTTGTTGTCGAAGACAGCTGTCAAAAATCACGTGGCTTTGTTTACAAATCTGTCAAAAAGCACGTGGCTGTCAAAAAGCACGTGGCTTTGTTTATCTCGCGCTAGTTAGGTTAAGTTGGCACTACTGAGGTTTAGGCCCGTCAAGATGGCAGTACTGAGGTTAGCGATGCGTTGTTGTCTGTCAAAAAGCACGTGGCTGTCAAAAGAACACGTGGCTTTGTTTACCTCACGCTAGTTAGGTTAAGTTGGCACTACTGAGGTTTAGGCCCGTCAAGATGGCAGCAGTGAGGTTAGCGATACGTTGTTGTCGGTGACAGCTGTCAAAAAGCACGTGGCTTTGTTTACAAATTCAAATCTCCCGCCAAAATTCAAATTTCCCGCCAGAATTCAAATTTCCCGCGCCGCGGGAGGAGGAGGAGGCGGCAGAACCCCCCTATTATACTACTCACCTGTCTTGAAAAATTATTCTTTCAACTTGCCTCAAGGGTTCGGAAATGGAGTTCCACGAGAAATTACGCGGTATCGGAAGTTTTATTGCAGGAAGGTAAATAAATGTTCCGCGATGGAGGAATGGGACATTTTGGAGAAGTCCTCAGTCCTGTTGTCCCTTCCGCTGATCCAGTCAAAGACGGTAACATTATTCTGTCCCTCCTTACCTGGCGAGTTGTCTGTGCGATTAGGGTCGCGTAACTGTGAGCTTGCAATCGGGAGATAGTTCGTTCGAAAACCACTGTCAGCAACCCTAAGATGGTTTTTCGTTGTTTCCCATTTTCACACCAGACAAGCGCTGGGGCTGAATCTTATTTAACGCCTCGGCCGTTGACTTCCACTCCTAGCCCTTTCCTATCCAATCGTCGCTATAAGACCTGTCTGTGTCGATGTGACGTAAACCCTCAATTGTGAGAGGTGGTCATAGTGGTTTTGGTGGTGATTATTGTTTCAAGAGTCCGGCTACATCGCTAAATGGTTAGCATTCTTACCTTTGGTTCAAGGGGTCCCGGATTGTATTTTTCGATCGGGATGGGGATTTTAACTTTCATTACTTAATTCCATGGCTCGGGGGCTTGGTACTTGTGACGTGTGCAGCATTAGATTCCATCTTAGATAGGCCCCATTCTCACTTACGCGCAGGTCGCCCATGCGGCGTCAGTTCGAAAAACCTGCACCAGGCCACACGCCATTATTATTATTATTATTATTATTATTATTATTATTATTATTATTATTATTATTATTATTATTATTATTATTATTATTGTTTTAAGAGAATGTACAACTGGGCAACCATCCTCTACTAGCATTAATCAGAGAGAAAAAATAAAATGGGTCCAGCAGATCGGAAAACGAAGGGATGGACCAAAGAAGGGCAAGGGCCGCGAATGGCGTGAAAATGAGAGACTCGACGCCTCAGTACCTAACACCGTCGGGATGGGAAAGGGACAAGAGTTGACCAAGGGAGGTCGGATAGGATGAGCCTGGCACAAGTAAGTGGACTCAGCTAAGGGCTCCATGCTAGGCAACATAGGCTACCAGCTTTCAGTCATCTCTTGTGACAGGTAAGTTTAGATTACATAAAATCAGCTTCATGGTCCGTATCGCACTTCAATAGATTCACAATTAAGTATTTATTTTCCACCTAGTCGATACAATGATTGCTTAAGGCAATTTTTAATGGTCAAAAGTGGTACATGTTTCGTATATTATCAACATCTTCAGCCACATAACACTGTTTAGATGAAAAATGTATAAAATTGACAATTTTATCATTGTATCGACTAGGTGGAAAATAAATACTTAATTGTGAAGGTAAGTTTAGTGTATATCGTGAGTGTTATTCTACAGCCCCCACCCACAGGGGTTCTGTTGTGAGTGTCATAACGGCAAAAATCAACACAACACTGAATTCACAATATGTCAAACTATTATTTACCAGGAATAAATAAATCGTTGTCAGGCAAACGTGCACAGTAGGTGAGCAATAATTTCAGTTTTGCTGGACACTGTACTTTAATACCAACAATCGTTCACAATTCTTACCTTTATAATTTTGCTTATGAATATTCATTTTGTTATTTGATGTGAAGTAATAGAAGTACGAGTCCTTCTGAGACGGAGGGTTCATTACTGAATACATCTTTTGTATTCGCCTTGAATCTCTGTGGACTGCATTTTTATAACTAATTTCATTGTTCATCTGCCTGCCTTGGCTTCCTCCAGTGTCTGCTTAATATATCGATCCGTGTGCCTTATTTCGCTCTTCCGGCGAAGGCCGCTTCCACTTTCTAGGCCCTGGTTCCGCTTTAGGATACGTTCCCGCCCTCAGCGAGTGGCGCTCTTCATACTGACCGTGGGACGAAGCTGAAGCAAGCAGTTTGTCTTTTTTGATTCAACATGCTTGAAATACGACGCAGTTCATGTATCGAAGACGTGAAAATAAACCTGTCAATGCATAGATCTCACCCGGCTATTTCGGATCAGAAGGATAAACATTGTCGCAATAGAGACATGTATGCGTGTGTGTATTCAGTCCTCAGCCCGAAAGTTGGTTGGATCCTCAACAGCTCCACCATTAGCTGTCATGGATGACCTAGGCATCACTGAAGAGGTACACTAGAGAAATGAGGAATGTTCCTGTTGCTTTCCTTACTGAGCCAGAGTTGCTAGTGTCAAGTCCACTGAAATGTAAGGCACCAACCGATCCTATTTTTTAATTTCAGCATATTAAACACTCGTAGGTCCATAAAGGATACCTACCTTCCTTACCTATCCGCAATTAGCATGAGATCTGTCCCTTGGGTGGTTCGTCACTTGCTGTGGTAAAAGGCGGGTTTCAGTAATCTTAATCTATCTACTTAAATGAAAGACCAACTCTAGAAAATTTGCGGTTTATTTAAGAAATATTTTAATGGGGAAAATTCAGAAATCAACATTACAATTCGAACTTATCTTGTCCTGTCAAAGCAACACTAATTACAATGCAGAGGAGAGGTATACTGGTTTGAGAAGCTTTGATTTAACTGCCTGATGGTCATCCGTACTAGAAACCATTGTCACAAGTTAAGAATGAAGAAAAGAAAGTCTGGAAATCCTTAAATTCGGCTTCCATGTGAGACTACATGTACCATCATAATGATTCGTGATGATCCATCCCTCGTAACATGAACTCTGGACTCTTGGTATAATTAAGGCAGTCCAATCGGTATGTGCAACACAGTGGTTGTACTGCATGGGCCCTTAATTGAATCGATGTGACTTGCGACTATGTCATGGACCGACATCTAACCTTCTAATTTACTTCAAATTCATTGTGGATGATTACCGCAAGGAAAATTATGCTATAATGACATATGGCCTTAATCTAAGTCACTGAGGTTGATGACCCCATGACCATCCAAATTTCTAAGCTGAAGGCTAAACACAATTAAGTTACAGTAGTTGATGACCAAGGTTTCCACTTTACTAATCCCAGCACATTTAATGCTCAATCAATCAAAATCAAATAATACAACAACAACAATGCTCAAAATACTTTGCGGCAGTAAAATCCATTACAATTGGACATGTCCCCTTAAGCGTTACGTTAATATTTGAACTTTTCAACCAAAATAAACTAAGATTTCGAGAATACATTTTCAAGTTATTCACTTGGCTTTGAGTTATTTCACAAATACGGTTTCTACTGAGTTTAATAATTTAATAAATTGAAATGATTTTTTACATCCTAATTAACAACAAATTCTATCTCCGCGCACAAATGGTTTCTTTAACAAGTCCCTACTCAAATTTATTTGCGTTTTATTTTATAATGTTTATCGTCGCTTGATATCGTGACAGCTGAAAAATTTACATATCATTTATTTCCAGTATTATATCTTGTTTCATGACATCACACCATAAATTTAATCTAACACTAGCCATTATTAACAATTGGATAACCCTAATTAATAAGTACTAAAAATCTGCATAAGTAACTCGACGTAAAATGTAAGCCAAATACTATGTCACATCCCATCATGACATTTAAATGAGGCTTTGTCCACCCCTCAAAAATAATTCAATAACTACTACCAACACTCTATTTTGGACACCCTGGAAATGGGTAAATTCGCTCATTATAGTCTAACTTCCGTGGTTTCAAATATACGTTCAGATCTCGGTTAAACAAGTTAATATTATAGAATGCTATCTAATAACGTACACGTTACACATGGATGAATATTTCAATTAGTTTCTTGCAAAATTACGAACTCCATTCTAAGGAGCACGGTATGATTTTCTAACACGTTGACAGACCACAAAGTTACCGTTATTTCCCCCCAGTGGGGACCTCTCCGATCACTATCTAGCGGAATGTGCTACCCTCCTCTGTCATAGCTTTGATTGAAAACACCTGTTGTAAGTCACGTTTAACTGGTCTCAAAAGAATTAAATTTTCGATTTCGCTGATAAAATAACAAATACGACATTCCTTACCCAAACAGATTATGCACAGAGATTTACTTTAAGATTTCTTTCAAAATTATACACGCCACGAAGTGACACTTCCGGGGATTCCCTCACAATTTCCATCTCAAAACATTATACAAATAACTTCCTCGGGGTCACGCAGAATCCTGGCATAGTTACAGGCGTCCAATCACCTGATTCACAGAAATCCTACCTCAACTCACATCTAACAAGACTTCAACCTCTTGCTTTATACACGACAAATCTCGATGACAAAAAGAATGGAATAGTAATCCTTAGGATCCACAACGCCTAACCACACACAATACTCTGATAATGGAACATCTTCGCATAACGTGACCTCGTATTTCTGAACTGGAAGTACCAAGCTCGATAGCTGCAGTCGCTTAAGTGCGGCCAGTATCCAGTATTCGGGAGATAGTAGGTTCGAACCCCACTGTCGGCAGCCCTGAAAATGGTTTTCCGTGGTTTCCCATTTTCACACCTGGCAAATGCTGGGGCTGTACCTTAATTAAGGCCACGGCCGCGTCTTTCCCACTCCTAGCCCTTCCCTGTCCCATCGTCGCCATAAGACCTATCTGTGTAGGTGCGACGTAAAGCAACTAGCAAAAAAAATGAACTGGAAGTCACAAAAATGACTGACAAACTTTACTGTTATTTATTGTCAGTCAGGCACAGCTTAAACGGGCATAGAAGTAGCAGTCCCTTCGTGACAAATGTCCACCGATCTACATTGCTCAACACGACAGCACGCCTACACCCGATTGAAAATTGGTAACCACGGATTTCTTGCACCACTTCCGTCATAATTCAAACAGAACATTTTTACGTCAGATAAAAAAATCTTAACTTCACACAAAATACATGAAATAAGCTCACGGAAATGACAATCTACTTCCAACGTTATACCGCTTCATAACCCTCAAATTGACTGTTTACAACACATTACAGGGCACTCGTAATAATTTGTAAATTTTATCCAAGCATGAAAAGCAAATAACTTTTCGTCATATTTTCTGACATTTCACGAAACAAATGGGTGACCAAACTGCGTCATGAATACCCATTACAAAATATAAGTGTGACATCATAAAACAGATACATAGGTGGTGATAGTGGCATTTCACCTACTTTAACTCACGTCAGCTTCTATCGTATTAGCTCACCATTAACCCTCCCGTTTTTATTTAGCCATTTCAACACTTCTGGCTTCACATATTATTTTATTCATATTTCGTTCTTTAAATAAAGGCACAAAAAAGAAATACCCTTCACTCGATAGTTTCACGGACCGAACACGACTACTGTCGACTGCACACGGATACTTTCTTTTTTTTTCAACACAATATTATTTGAACTTCACTAATACTGCTGCGGCATTTAGATGACCGCCTTTACATATGATTAACACTCTAATGAACAAAAACTATCGCCACTTGGAGACAATATCCGAGCCACATCGGCCAAAATCTAAGTTTCTGCTGAGTATGTCTATTACTCGCCGATCAATTTACTCACCTTACTTACCTTCTCTCACGAGCTCCAATGATACAATGCTTGGGGATTTCAAGATGGCTCATCCCTTTAATTATAGTTTTCCATCCCCTCTCTTACGCATTTTTCTTGCCGCCAAGAAATTTTGCCTACATTTTCCGACCTAGTGGAAATGTATTTAAAGCAGTTTTTACTGCAACCAAGTACTTGCTAACCTGCTAGTGACATTGTTCATGAACATTTTAAATTATCTCCTACCAAATTGACTGGTTAAATGACCTCGATTGATAGGCACTATATTCTGACGACGTAGCGTGGGTTGAATATACACGCGCGTCTTTCATGAAATTCCCTCGGAAACTGCCTAGCAATCTCAAGTATGTATTACTAAAGACCAATTGTCTCACAGATAATTACAGGACGTGCATTACAGTAGGTTCCTGCTAATTCCTTTTAATAAATATATTAATTTAACCAACACTTTATTCTGTATCCGTCCACCCCGACACGTGCGAGTGACGTCACATCTCATTGCGTGAGAAGGAAAGTGGCAACGTTCTTGCCTCGTGCCGCCTCTGCGAATATTCGAGCTTCTCATTGCGATTAATATGGGGCCTACTGTGGCAACTTCTTGGGACACAAAGGCCATGGGTTCAAAATGAAGTATGAAATTCAACTTGTAACTATAGTTTAACATAGGTTTATTTCATATGGTTTTCGACAGAAACTGTCAGCATATTCAAACATGATGAGTTCATATTGTTACCTGCCAGCCCTGTGTTAGATGTTCTGGTTCACATCACCCGAACTGGCTGTGGTTCAATCAGTGAGACTCAGTGAGTTGGGGTTCGGTGGCTGGGCTGAGAGCGACAGAGGTCTTGGCTGTCGCTAGTGTTCTGTACGAGGAGCTGTGGTTGTTCATATCAGAGTGCCTAACACTACTGTGTGTTTGTGTAGGTCTGCGAACTGAGGGTCGCAGCCGATTAATACCGAGTGTTTGTTACTGCTTTAATATTTTAATACCCTCGAGCATCTCTGTATACCAGAAGCTATTCACTTTAGTCTGATGTCTTCTTTTACAACCAATAAATGTACATGATGCTCGTCTAGAGCCAGTCACATACAAGACAGACGTTTTGGATTAATAAATAAATAAATAAATAAATAAATAAATAAATAAATAAATAAATAAATAAATAAATAAATAAATAAATAAATAAATAAATAAATAAATAAATACATAAATAAATAAATAAATAAATAAATAACTTCAGTATTTCTCCTCAGATAAGGCATTCACGTTCGTTTCATAACGTGTTCTCTGTTTTTCGTGCGGTTTCTAATTAACCTAATCCATTAGTTAATTCCATTTCCTCCTTGTCCTGAATTACACTGTTTTTGCTAGCTCTGCGCTCCAGCCAGGGATTTACGGTGCAGCGTTGCCCAGCATCTGAGTCGTTCGCCCACGTCTCGGCATTGCTCAACTTACAATAAATGTCGCTGCTCTTCTGTCACAACCAATTCCCGAGCCAGAATACATAACCAGAGATGAGTAGGTTTTTGTTCTAGAACAGTAGTAGTCTCTTCAATCATTTAATTTCATACTATCTCGAATTTAACTTCTTTCCAGACTCAAAACTGTACGGAGAATGACACTTCACACTTCAGTAGCTGCTTTTCGAACACTTTTATCTAAAAAGTATCTCTCATTGGTTGAACTCTGGTTCGCTTACCAACAGCTTATTGACTTGTTCGAATTTCTTCTCGAACATTGAGTTCCCGAACTTCCCTTCATGTTAATCTTTTATTCACGCACTGTTTTATCGATTGTGTTGGTCACACCCACCTCGATCCTGCACTATTTTGGTTATGACGTGTCAAAATTATGGCAAAAGTTGACACATCGTCTCCACATGTTTCTGACACTACAAGGAAGTAGAAATTAATGAATTCTTACCTGGAATGAATGCCAGAGGAGAGATGTATTCATCGCGATGTCTAGGAACCCACCATCCCGCCCCCAAAAGTACATTTAGTTTTATAACCTAATGTTCATTGCTGAACTAGCTACTCGCATTCCCATTGGCCAACGTAAATTGCCACGTGACGTCATGCCCTTTAATCATGGTAATGAGATTCCGTTACCAACCCAGGTAACAGAAAAGCACAAGTACTGTAAATGGAACATGTGAAGGAAGAAAATCGAAAGCAATGAAGTAGACCACATCGAATGCTCTGCCATCGCCCTAGACCAAAGAGAATGCGCTCTTACCAACTTACGACAGTCTCTGCCATGAAGGGAGTACAGAAGGAACTTGCAATTTCCCTTTCCACCTCTTATCTACGTGCACTCGTGTTCATCAAAACAGAACACCTTCAAAGACTAGAGAGAGGAAGTTCATATTCACAGGACATGTTAATTAGTTTGTTCTGCAGAAACGATTAGCACTTCAGTCACGTAGGCTCAGGATATGTCCTGTTGCCTAGTAGGCACTGGGTCCTCTATGGGCACTGACAACTTGCTCCATGCGTGATGGCATCGACGCGTATAAGGCTTGAATTGCGTCCTGAGGTGTAGCCATTAATGCTGCATTCACCTGGTTCCACAGTTCTTCTTTAGTAGTTGGCACTGGGTCAGTGCGCCGCACCCGTCGTTTCTCGTATCCCATACATTTTCGACTGGCGACAAGTCCGGTGATCGGCGGGCCAGGGCAACAGTCTGACATCCTATGGCAACAAGAAGGCACGTGTTTATGCAGCAACATGTGGTCTCTCATTGTCCTGTTGAAATATGGCTTCTGGGGCGTCGTGCGGAAAGCGTATGGGTACGGGTCGCATTATGTCATTCGTGAAGGTCAAACCGGTCACAGTGCCCTGCGCACGCACCAGCTGTGATTTGTGGTTGTACCCAATAGCACCCCACACCATAAGGCCTTGAGTTCGCGCTGTATGTCTTGTGCGAATGCAGTCAAGGTGATGCCTCTTCCCTGTCTACGGCGAACCAAAATATGGCCATCATTTTCAAACAGAACCTGGATTCGTCCGAAAACACTATCTGCTGACATTCCTGTCCTCAATAACGCAGATCTGTCCTGCAATGCCATTCGGATGAGGTGTCGATCTTCTCGGTGGATTGTCTGGGTGGTGCGGCTAGACCCATCTCGTCGTGTTCTACCGCCTTCTGTACACACCCCTTACACTGCCGTCACACTTCGTCCGACATGGGGGGATGCATCACGATCTCTCATCCAACAACGCGCCCTCTTTCAAACTCCCTCATTTGACGCTACAGTTCTCGCATACGTCCACGAGGCATCCTGAACATCTGATCAAGTCACAAGGATTCATTACCTTCGGTTCATAGGAACAACGAGAGCCGCAGGCACATGGTGCTGCGCCGAGATATTGATGTGGACCTTGAACCTGAGGACCGACATGGTTCAAATGCTAATCATTTCTTCACAACATACTAATGCACATGTTGTGTGAATATGAACTTATAAATTCTAGTCTTTCAAGGTGTTCTGGTTTTTATGAACATGAGTGTGGAATGCGCTATACGAAACCAGACCAATGGTCGTGTCCAGGCCCTACCCTAATCTATCAAGACCAATGGTCTTGTCCAGATTCTACGCTAACTTATCTAGACGAATGGTTTTGTCCAGACCCTACCCTAACCGGCCCAGACCAATGGTCTGGTTCAGGCCCTACCGCAACCTGTCCAGACCAGTGGTCTTGTCGAAATTCTACTCTAACCTACCTAGAACAGTGGTATTGCCCAGGACCTACCCTAATATATCGAGACCAATGGTCTTGTCCAGGTCCTACTCTAACCTGTCCAGACCAATTATCTTGTCCAGACCCTACCCTAACCTATCTAGACCAATGGTCTTGTCCAGACCCTACCCTAACCTATCGGGACCAATGGTGTTTCCGCGGGAAAGTAGAGGCCTAAGGTCGCTTTGCTTCACTCCATATTAATGGTCTTGTCCAGGGCCTACCCTAACCTGTCCAGACCAATGGTCTTGTCGAAATCCTACCCTAACCCACTTAGACCAGTGGTCTTGTCCAAGACATACCCTAATCCATAGAGACCAATGGTCTTGTCCAGCTTAGGACCTGTCCAGACCAGTGGTCTTGTCCAGATCCTACCCTAATCATTCGAGAGCAATGGTGTTTCCACGGGAAAGTAGAGGCCTAGGGTCGCTTTGCTTGACCCCATATAAATGGTCTTGTCCAAGTTCTACCCTATCCTACCTAGACCAGTGGTCTTGTCCAGATTCTACCCTAATCTATCGAGACGAATGGTCTTGCCCAGATCCTACCCTAACCTGTCCCGACCAGTGGTCTTGTCCAGGTCCTACCTTAATCTATCGAGGCCAACGGTCTTGTCCAGGTCCTACCCTAACCTGTCCCGACCAGTGGTCTTGTCAAGATCCTACCCTAATTTATCGAGGCCAACGGTCTTGTCCAGGACCTTCCCTAACCTGTCCAGACCAGTGGTCTTGTCCAGATCCTACCCTAATCTATTGGGACCAATGGTCCTGTCCAGATCCTACCCTATCCGGACCAATGGTCTTGTCCAGGCCCTACCCTAACCTATGTAGATCAATTGTCTTGTCCAGGACCTAACCTGTCCAGACCAGTGGTACTGCCCAAATCCTACCTTAAACTGTCCCGATCAGTGGTCTTGTGCAGATCCTGCCCTAACCTACCTAGACCAATGGTCTTGTCCAGACCCTACCTTAACCTATGTAGACCAATGGTCTTGTCCAGGCCCTACCCTAACCTATGTAGATCAATTGTCTTGTCCAGGACCTAACCTGTCCAGACCAGTGGTACTGCCCAAATCCTACCTTAAACTGTCCCGATCAGTGGTCTTGTGCAGATCCTGCCCTAACCTACCTAGACCAATGGTCTTGTCCAGACGCTACCTTAACCTATGTAGACCAATGGTCTTGTCCAAGCCCTACCCTAACCTGTCCCGACGAATGGTCTTGTTCAGATTCTACCCTATCCTATCTAGACCAATGGTCTTGTCAAGGCTTCGCGGCTCTCACCTGTTCGCTTAGTTCCTAAGCGAACAGGTTGGCAGCCTTGTGCACCCCCCGAATACGTCCTCCGCGAGCAGTAAACAAAGGACAGTCGTTCCACGTGGTGAAGGATTGGTAGCGAGGGCGCAACTGTTGTTAAAATTATATATAATAAAATATTTAGTGTGCAAATTGGCCATAGTTTACGCAACAGCCATTGAAGTGATAAGTTTATCTTACTCGTTTAGAAATTCCATCTGCAGTAATTGTTGCTCACTTCAACTTCCGCCGGCCGACTTTGGCGGTGTAGACGGATCAACTAGTGTTTGGTGGTATTAGGAAGTTGTGTTCTGGCACATTAAAGAGCTCCTACGGTACAATGTCCAGACACGCCCTCTTCTTTTCCGACCGTCTATGTGCCCAAGTATCTCTCTTCTGATCCTTAAAGAGTTTCATGTCTACGCCACTGGAACGGGGCTTCTCTTCAAAGCCACCACGTTGTTCCAGGACGTCCTCGCCCTCTTCTCGGTTCCTCAGGATCTTCGTACGTACTCATTGCCCAGAAAGACTGCACCCTCTGACTATCACAGCATCCGCATCTCCGTGTCGTTCATTTTCTCATCGTGCTTCTCCTGCCCTGACTATGATTCAGAGCCGTCAAATGTATCTGACTTTCAGCTTTATAGGCTCTGCCTGTCACACAAGGCACCTGTCAGCAAACGCCATTTCGTTCATCCAACACTGATGCGGTGCTTCGCGACATCATCGATCGCGCTATCGGTGGCAGTAACATGGTTCACCCGCTAGGTAGACTGTATTGGGCTTGACAAACACTCTCTCTTTTTACGACTAAATGATAGTCCATTTTCTTCGACCTATTTACTGTTTCGCCTACCAGCATGATGTCGTCCGCGTACAAAAGAATCCATGGTAGTTTTGGCATCAGCTGCTCTGTCAGTCAGTTAATGACAGTGTTGAATAGAATTGGGCTCATGGATGAACCTTGAGGTACTCCAAATTCAACAAGGAAACTTCCAGAATATCCGATTTCACTTTCGTAGAGGGTCGGACATAGATGTCCTGCATCATTTCACATTCGCCTCAAGAACGTTTTGATGCCGCAACGCAGCCCAGAAGATCTCCCTTGGGATACAGTCAAACGCCTTCTCCAGGTCAATAAACATCATATGGAGATCCTTAAAAATGGACAGTGTTTCTCTACCAATATCCGGAGAGTCGGAATGTCATCACTAGATGACACACCAGATGTGAACCCACATCGACACGCCTGATCGTATTAAATTATATAATCTATCTATCTATCTATCTATCTATCTATCTATCTATCTATCTATCTATCTATCTATCTATCTATCTATCTATCTATCTATCTATCTATCTATCAGGTGCACCAAATGTAAACCGGAATAAAAAATTACCGGGTGTGATAGTGAGCGGAATTGTGTGGGAGTTTGAGAGAAGGTTGATGAGGATGTACGGAATAGGGGTCTTGATGCGTCGCACACCACAGGGCGACCGCTCGCTTCAGTACGCTATGAGTGAACAAGAGGTACATAAGTCCGTTGGGCAGCACGTCATCGTAAAGTTCCTGGCGAAAGTAGGCACCAAAGTTTCGGAAATTTGGAGAAGAGTGCGTGCACTGTTTGGAGACGCAACTCTTTCACAGACCCAGGTGTATGAATGGCACAAACAATTTTGTCAGGACGAGAAGCAGTGGAAAATGAGGCCGACCAAAGACGACCGTGGACAAGCATCTCTGCAGACAACATTTGTGCTCTATCTGACCGTATTAAGAAGATCCGCGCATACACATATCTGAAATTGCTTCACTCTTAAGAAAAAGCTTTGGAAATGTTCGAGACATCATCAATAATGAACTCGACCTTCGGAAATTGTCTGCCTTGTGGGTTCCTCGTCTTCTCACCCAGGAACAAAATAATCCACCAGGATGTTCGTCGGAAGCATCTCAACTTCTACGAGGAGGAAGGATATGATTTTCGCGTCGTATAGTCACTTCTGATGAAACTTGGATTCATCATTACACGCCGGACTCAAAACAAACAAGGAGTGGCGAGAACGAGGTTGAGCTGGGCAGTTAAGTCCAAAACACGCCTTTCTGCTGGAAAGGTGCTTGCAACTGCTGCTTGAAACTATGCGGGCATTTTGCTTGTGGATTTATGGCGTGAACGGAGGACACTGAATGCATATCGCAACAAATGTCGCCATCAACCGATCCGAGATGTTCTTATTCTGTGCGACAATGCAAGGCTCCGCACTGCTGTTGTAACGGGAAAAACTGGAGTAAATACTTTGGATACCTCTGGTACCCCTCAGTGACTACCACTCGTTTCGACCACTGAAAGAAGAACTGGGAGGAGAGCGATTTCATGACGGTGCAGCGGAGGAGGAGTAGGTGCTTCTTTCGAGGACGGCATAAAAAGTTGCCAAGTCGGTGGTGTCTCAAATTCAGGAGGCTATGTAGAAAAATGATGTGCTTGTTGCGTATTTGTTGGTGAATTCAGCAAAATTAAAAAAAGTAATTACGGGTTATAGTTTATTCACCTAGTATGTATCTACCTATCTAAACGAAAGTTGTGGTGGACTGCCCAAGAGATGGACTATGTTTCGAACGAGCTCATTGGTGGAGAGAATGATATCTCGGTTAAGATATTTTTGGAAGGCGTGATAAAGCGGGGAGGTGGGGAAAGTAGTGGGGGATGTTTGATGAAGATTTGGGCACGTGTACGTTTGTCTAACCAACCTGGCTTAGTTATAGCGTAATGTATCATTGAGTATGTTTATATGATATCTACATTTAAGACAGGAAAATAGACCTAATTCAGTTAGACAGTAAGCTAATTGTGTACTTTATAATCTATACTAATATTATAAAAACGAAAACATTGTGTATTTGTTTGTAACGGATAGACTCAAAAACTACTCAACCGGTTTTAGAAATTACTCCACCTATATAAAGCTACATTGCCAGGGGGGAATATGGGCTGTATTTTATTTTCAAAACATTTCGAGGGGAGGGTGGCGTCGGGGTGAGATATAAAAAATATAAAAATAATAGGCTAATACAGGGGAAATCGAATTCGTCGTACAAGGACGCGGCAAATCTCATTTTAAGCCCCTTGACGAAAAGAATAAAACCCGGTACGCCCTACGGGCCCGATAACCATGTTCTAAGGCCCTAAAGCCAACCTTTATGGAGATATTGACACCACACTACTCCTGCTCTAGTAATTGGATAAACAAATGAACTGCCGTAAACATGGCAAAGTCAGCTCCAAGATTCTACAGCAGCGATATTATATATTATGACGGTATCGGTCATGTACATATTTATTTAATAATTATTTTGCGCAGTGAAAACTTTTGTTAAGCTTCCTTGTACATATTACAAAAAGTTGCATTAGGTTACTCCTGTTTGCACAACGCTTCTAACTTGGTAAACACGACTCCGTCCTAACTGAAGAATCCCCCAGATAGAGAGAGAGAGATGAAAAATGACAAGGAAATAAAATCAGTACTAATAACTCCGCCTGCTAAAAAATGGCCGAAACACGGCAATGCCAACATGCAAGCTTAATTTATATGGTATGATTTCGAGATATGCGTAACAATTAGTAAGGAAAACCTCGGCATGTCATATGTTTTCATAATAGACCTCTGCCAAAATTCGAGTTGTTTATGAAATGTTAACGTGTGGAAAAATACACGACCATCTGATAATATAACCACTAATAGCGTACCCACGCTAACTAAGTACGCAGAATCCTCACGGGGGATTCTGTCAAGGCATCATTTTGATAATAAATTTTAAATAAACCGCCGATCGATGCATGCTCCGCCCATAACAAGAGTACTTAAGAGTCTGAGTCACACATTTGAGCGCATTACCGATGTCACACAACACGTAGAACCACTAATTTTTGTAAAAAGCGGTGGGGACTGACCGCCGTCTATTGTGTGTGTAGGGAGAAGGTTAGAAAAGGGGCAGACATTATGACACAACATCCACTTGACGCGAAAGTTTGAAGGCAGACCCACGGTCCGCCGGTGTTCTGACCTTACCTATATTTGGGTGTGATAATATACATTTTGCAAAACCTTGTCGAAGCCATAGTATTGAAGGTGTTTAAGTAACGTGACCACGAGAACTGTGTTACAGTTTTGAGAGAGTGTGTTTTGAGTGACGGAACTTATTTCATCATCATTAGAGTTGTTACAGTGCAGAAAAGGACCCTGGGATTCTGAACGTGCTCAGCAGGAATAGCAGTGAATTCGAACCTGTGCCCACGTCAGCGCCATGAGAGGCTAAGCGACGATAAGGGCCTATTTCCTGGGCTAGAACCATGAATTTCACGACATGACGATAAGTACAGAAAATGTAAATTTTATCAAAATAAAGGCACAGTTATGTAATATGTAAATCACATAAATTAGGTTAGAAATGTAAATTGCATGTATTCTTGAATAGAGAGAGAGAACTTGTGAGTGGTGTTCATATTGTTTCTATATTCATCCAGATGGGAATTGAAATTCTATTATATGGGCTAAAATTTTCTGGCCTGAAAAATATTTAATGTAATTCATGTGCGTGATTTGATGGGAAAATATCAGTAAGTCTGAGAGTGTTTTAGATTAGGTGGAAAAATGTAGATTTGATTATTGATGATCTCAAACCGTGATATACATATTTTATTTTATGGGATATTGAAGCCTATTTTGGTAATGCATGATGACAGAGTCTTCAAAATGCAATATCGGCTTATATCATGAAGATAGGAAGGCACTCTTTTCTAAACGTAATTTTCCATGATAAGAATACGTAGATGTCTGTATTAATTATATGCGTAACTTGTGACAAGCCTGGACAACGAACAAACGCCCTCCCATTTAGATAAGTGTTTTCCTTTATATCAAGTATTCGCTTTTCTGCAATATGGGAATAAGATTATGGATACGTTTAAATCCATATTTGATTTTTTGTCTGAGTTCACATTGTAGGAAAACATAGGCTGAGATATTCTACGTAGTCGGATGGATGTAAACCTGGACATTCTAAGTCTATGGATGTGAAAATAAAAAAAAATTAGTGGCTTGATATTGAATTAAAGAATTGTAACAAGGCAGTGAATTAATAAGCCAGTGCAGCTTTGGAATATGATATGAGGATATCAGTTGAAATGAGATTATTTACCATGATGAATTTTCAGGGAGACGATTGGACTCGCCTTGAGTTGTTGACAAGAACTATTCTGCTGCCGACCGTTATTTGGTGTGGTTAGACGTTGTATCATACAGTATATGACTTAGAAGGCGGTGCGTGAGCACTTCGCTTGCGAGAAGGGTCACTGACAAGTGTATTGTTCAAGCCTGTCCAATGCTGGGAGTTTCGCATAAACCCGATTACATTTAAAGTATTCTTTTAACGCTTTCATGTATATTTCTATAAAGAAATTAAATAACTGGAACGCCAGTATTATTATTGATTTGTTGACCTTATGAATAATTGAGATAGGGAGTTTTTAGAGACCCGTTTGTCGATGGCATCTTGGTGATCATCGGTTCGAACTCCAAGGCAGACCATGGATTTTCTTTGTCTCACAATATTTCTTTTACGTTATACAGCCAGTTGCATGCGTATATTGTCTATAGTTTGTTTTGAATATGCTCCTTGAGTTGTGTTTAATTTTTTTGTTTGGATTCCAAAACGAGTTCTGTCTCGTTATTTGTCATCGGATTCATTGCGATGTGGGTTCAATTTCTGAACCCGACATCAGTCAAATTTTATTTTGATGATTATGATTTTATCCACTAGTGTTCGCTTATTCTTTTGTTTACTTATTTAATAATATAATTATTTAGTTGGGCGACCACTTCAAGTTGTCTCCAATTTTTCGCATAGATAATCGTTTCTTCTAATAGTGAGGAAGGCTTGTAATGAGAACCGTCGCATTTATAAGGATATTTCTGTTCTTAAAAACGATTTTGTACCGATTATTTCATGTAATACTTATTGTCATGTCAAAACGGGAATGGAGCCAACAACTTCGACATTTAATCGATAAATATTAACAAAATTGAATTCATTAATTTTATCAATGAAAACAGTGACATCTCCAAATTTGTATTTAGTCCATCGGACATTGTATATTTTATTTTCATTATAGTATAATTATTCAGGGTTAATTTCAATTAATCGTGATTTTTTCAAGGATTAATAAATAGGTTTTTAAAAACTTTTCTTTGATTGCCATTTTTCCTGATAAACATTGCATCCTAATTCCCTCCGTTCATTTATGCCTTTAAGTTAGTTAAGTGTTATATTATGGTATTTTGTCGCGAACGCACCATGTCCCTGAGAGGTTGTCGGTTTGATTCTTTGGAACGGAGGAGTGCAGTCGATCCTTGCACGGTCGAAAGAGCTTTTGCTCACCCGTCATTTTGAAGTTTATTTTTCTTCGTTTTTCTAGATGAGGTGGCATTTGACTCTAGACTAAAAAGGTCCCATACCACCGAACGCCCTGGCGTATGGTTCTATATGGCAGTAGCCCTAAATTATGGGGACAATGATGCTGTTATGTGGTTCTATGGGGCAATGGCGTGGGTGGTAAGGTTGCAATATAAAGAGGTAAAGTTTGTTTGTATGTAATGGCTAATTTCAGGAACTACTGGACCGATTCTAAAATTCTTTCACTAATAGAAAGGTAAATTATCCCTGAGTGCTATAGGCTACATTTTAAATTCAAGGGGGAGGGGGAACGTGGGGAGATATATAAGAATACTAGGCTAATATAGGCGAAATATCCAATTTGCCATGCAAGGACGAGACAAAGCTCATTTTAAGCCCCTTGACACAAAGACAAAACTCGGCGAGCCCTACGGGCCCTAAAACCAACCGTTATTGAGATATTGGCACCACACTACCCCTGCTCTAGGAATCGGATAAAGAAACGAATTGCCGTAACCATGGCAACGACAGCTCCAGTATTCTTACAGCAGCGAGATTGTCTTCTTCTTCGATATAAATAAAATTGCAACGACCGTGTGTCTGTACATTTACTATTTTTGCGATATTTCCGTACAGTTATCCGTTTCAGATGTAATAATGACCATCTGCATTATTTTTAGCTTTGGTGTCTGTTTGTCTGTTTGTCTGTTCGTCTGTCCTTCTATAACTTGAGAACTACTGGTTATATTTCCACCAAACTTCATATTTAGAATCCACTTGTCCTTGGGTAGGTTTTAGAATCAATAATGTTTTTAAATCCCTGAACTGACTGGGGATTTATTCCAAAACGATACCGTGATTTTGCACTCTCTCAAAATAAGCACAACCAGACTTAATGGAATTCTACCTGCCTTAATGAAAATTAATTTCTAAACTTTTTTCTCATGTGCATAATTTCGATAACAGGATTAATAAGGGAGATATCATTAACGGGCGATTTTTCGTTGCAAGTCCCACCGGACTTAACGCAAGAGCTGGTGCGTGCAAAGCGTATTTCTTACAACTTAAAAACTACTGAAGATATTTGAACCAAAATATATATTTAGCATCTACCTGTCCAAGGGTATGTTTAAGATCAATATCATTTCGAATTCCCGGAATGAACTGGGGTTTTATAGGGAAACGAAATGGCAATTTTATCTCGCACAATATATAAAGTACAAGACCAACCCGACTGGAAATCGACCAAGCTTGATGGAAATCCAATTCTATTTTTTTCTTATGTGCATTTTTCAACAGGAGGATTAATAAGGGAGGTATCATGAAAGGTCGTTTTCTCAGGCTAAGTCCATCGGACATAGCCCAAAAGGATACGTGGAGCAGATTCCTTATCTATCTACATAAATAATATCGCAACGATCGTGTGTCTGTGCATTGACTATTTTGGCGAAATTTTCGTACAGATTTCGGTTTAAGAGGTAATATTGACCATCTGCATATTTTTAGCTATAGTTTCCTGAAAGTCCTAAATTTTACCACCACTCGTCCAAAATCAAGATTGCCTCACAATCCGTCACACGAGCTGGAAGATTGAAATTAAGCAAAATTGTACGTGTTAGGCTGTAACGGACGGAATATTTCCAAGATCGTTAAATTTTTCACCTTTATCCCCGAAGAATATAAAAATATGGAGTCAAATTTAATGATGTTGCAGACTTTCGTTTCGATGTATATCGTGGGATAAACGGGAAGTCCCATCATATAACGGATGGCACAATCTCCGTTTAATTTGGAGTGATCTTCAACCATGGTCTTATGACTGCTTGTTGTATCTGCATCCCTTATGAGTTATATTCGTCTCAGTTTCTCTATTTTAAGTAAATTTGGACTTTTTACCTGCATAATTCATACTTTCATACTTACAGGAAAGATAAAATCATCAAACTGTACACGAACATTGGCCCACACAGTACCCTTATGTGAGCCAAATGCTATGTCACATAATTATCCGAAAAGTAATGCAATGTAAGATAATCTTACACAAATGTATTGTAGACTAGCAAATGTACCCGTGCTTCGCTACGGTATTCTGCATTGTATACGGATATCGAAGTAACAAACGTTTCTAACTCAATCTGACCCATGAATATATGAGATGCGAGAAAGTATCATGGGACCAGCCGTTTAGGCCGCTAAATAGTGCGTCTTGTGGTACAATCCCTTGTCGATATGACGTGCCGTTTAGCAGCAGTTAATCTGTAAATGAAGGTCTGCAATATTGTAAACATGCATACACTTTCGTATGTCAATCTATATATATTCACTGATGTTGATTTGTAATGATCGAAAAAGGGTGTGTCTGCTATTGTAATCAGTGCTCCCCACACCGACTTTGAATGGCAGTAGCAATGGGGTCCTTCTCCAACTCCTGTGTAACTGGCATTACCAAGGAGGGCATACCATTGTAATGAATAATTCACTTGTCGGTTTGACTTGCAGAAGGCAATGGAGCATGCAATATTTTTCAAAACTCCCCTACTCACCAACTCTGTGTGCATGGCAGTAAGCTGGTTGGCAGAAGGAAAAAGGGCCTGTCATTATAATGATAACTGCACGACTCAATTTTGACTGGTAGTAGGGAAGTTGCCTGCCATTATAATAAAAACTCCTCAAATGTTATCTGTCTGGAAGTAGGAAAGGAGGCCTGCCGTTGTAACGAAAACTCCCCAAATCGATTGTGACCGCGTGGTAGGCAATGCGGCCTGCAATTATAATGTGAACTTCCCAACTCGATTGTGATGGCAGTAGGCAAGTGAGCCTGCCGTTATCATCACAACTCCGTAACAAACACTTTACATTGAAACAGCGTATAGGGACCTCCCCATGCAATTTCTCGGATAACGCTAAGAGACATGCAATTTTAAAATAATCTTATTTATTGCACGCACAGTACTTACTTCGATATCCGTATACAATGCAGAATACCGTAGCGAAGCACGGGTACATTTGCTAGTCTACAATACATCACAAAAACCTAACATGTCACAGATATAAATGTGATATTTGGAATCACCTTTAAAATAAAAGAACACAAATATATGTTTTTAGAAAATCCACTTAAGGGGTGATTGTTGAAAAGAAGTGAGGAAGGAGTTGAATTCTTTATATGAAGATACATGCATCTCAGAAACGGAAGATGTTACAGACGTTAAAATTAGTACGCCGTACTTGGAATCTCTTTTAAAAATAAATGAACGCACTTTTTCTGGAAAATCCACTTAAGGGGTGAACATTTTTTTAAAAGCGGGTGATATTTTAAAATGAGTATCCTCTTCTAGCGGTTTTCCCACACCTGTGGGGTCGCGGGTGTGAACTCTGTCGCACATGTGGATTTGACGTTGTTTTACGACTGGATGCTCATCCTGACGCCAAACCTATGTGTAGGGAGGTAATTACTATTGCGTGTTCCTGATGTGTTTGGTAAAGTGGTGTGTTGAGTGAATATGAGGAGGAGAGTCTTGGGACAAACACAAAGAACCTGTCCCTGAGCGGGAAGGATCAATCACACGCGATTTAATTCCCCGACTAACCGAAATCGAACCCCGATCCCTGTGAACCGAAGGCCTTAACGCTGACCACTCAGCCATGGAGTGGGGCAGTTTTTATAATGAGTATATTTACAGTATATCTCATAAACTTGACAAGTTACAGACACGAAAATTGGTATTTGTAATCTCCTTTAAAAATAAAGAAACACGTACTTTTTGTTTTCGGAAAATCAACTTAAGGTAGATATCGAAAGTATGTGATGAAGGGGTTAAATTCTGCTTATGAGGATACTTATATCTAAAAAAATAAAACGTTACAGACGTGAGAGTTGGTATTTGGAATCTCCTTTAGAAATAAAGAAACCCTTTCTTTTTTCCGACATAAAAGTGGACTGTTTCTCACATGTAGAGTTCCAGATTTAGCTCTGCCTGTAGCCTGGTCATCTTGGTCCCAAATGGCAATGCCACAAACGTGGTTTACAAAGAGGTTCTGGGGTAAATGAAATGCAATTTTTCCGCGAGTTTTTATACTTTAGGGATTTTCAGATAAAGTCTCAGTGCAGTGTCGGGGAAAAAATAATTTTTGTCAACTAATTTCTAATTGAAATAAACATTATTCAGACACATGGCAATTGAAGGATAGTGAAGTGTTTTTGAATACAGCATCTGCGGAAGAGCTCCTGGTTTTAAAATATGACTACTTTCGAACCCGAACTGTAGCTTCCCGCTCTCCAGACCAGGTATTCTGCCAGGATTGTGATTGTGAAGTAGTCGTCTACTGGTCAAAGACTGGATTACTTGAAAACAATTCAGGATATCCACAGCGCTCATTGTCAGTCAATGTAAAATATTATATACATTTCTGAAATGTAGAAATTACTGTTATTTATTGTAGTTACTAACGAAAAGTTATCCGATTTTAATAGCCTATTAGTTTGTTATGAAATTTGTATGTCGATCTCGCGGTGTAGGCGTATCCTGCCTCTTGTTACGTGGAGGCCCCGGGTTCGATTCCCGACTGCGTGAAGTATTTTTATCTCAATCAGAGGGGTGGTTCGGTATCCTCTCAGACTAGTTTATTACAACTGAGGAGCTGTCTGACAGAGAGGTAGCGGCCCCGGTCTAGAAAGGATTCGTCGTGCTGATGACACGATAGCTTGTAATGTAGCGGTAGCTAGGCACGTCATGGCCCTTGGGGATTTATTAGATTTTTATGTGGGGCTCCTCAAGCATTAATTACAAAAGTCCGGCTGTTTAATTGTCGCATGTTGTTACATCATCACGGGAAAACGGTTGGATAGAATTCTATGAAACTTAGGAGAGGTTATTACAATCTCAATTACTCTTTTCGTAATACGTGCTGAAGAGAAAGACGAGAACAAATATTCTATAGTAGAAATGTGTAGTGGGATCGATCCGGCCTCAGTCCGGTGGAACCTGAAGGTTAATGGGAGTCAAAGAAATCTCGTAAGTTCCAACTCCTCGGCGTCTCTGAAAATCGAAAACATGAATAGTGAGTCGGAAAACTAACAATATTATAATGCTAGTAATTAAGAGAATGCTTTTTTTTCTAGTTCTTTACGTCACACTGACACAGATAAGTCTTATGGCGACGATGGGATAGGAAAGGCCTAGGAGTTGGAAGAAAGTGGCCGTGGCCTTAATTAAGATACAGCCGCAGCATTTGCTTGGTGTGAAAATGGGAAACCACGGAAAACCATTTTCAAGCCTACCGACAGTGGGATTCGAACCCACTATCTCCCGGATGCAAGCTCACAGCCGCGTGCCCCTGACTGCACGGCCAACTCGCCCGGTATTAAGAGAATGAAACAAATGGAAGCCGATATTATTTTTTTCCATCACCAGCTATCGCACCCGTCTTCCAAAATGTCGGCGAGGTAGGTGGTTCCAACATTCAAGAAAAGCAGAAGCCGAAATGAAGGAATGATGCCATCGTATGAAATGTAAAGCAGCACGAACAGTGTGTTGCTATCAGCGCCTCCATAATACGTGTCGAGTGTCAGTACTTCTCACAATATGTGTGACTCAGAGGAATGGCAGAATATGGTTCCTTCCAGCTGATATCTAGACAGGGTGTTACAGTAGTGGAAATACAGGGATTCTGCGGCCTCCTCCCGCGGGAAATTCGAATTCTGGCGGGAAATTTGAATTTTGGCGGGAGATTTGAATTTTGGCGCGAGATTTGAATTTGTAAACAAAGCCACGTGCTTTTTGACAGCTGTCATCGACAACAACGCATCGCTAACCTCACTGCTGCCATCTTGACGGGCCTAAACCTCAGTAGTACCAACTTAACCTAACTAGCGCGAGGTAAACAAAGCCACGTGTTTCTTGACAGCCACGTGCTTTTTGACAGACAACAACGCATCGCTAACCTCAGTACTGCCATCTTGACGGGCCTAAACCTCAGTAGTACCAACTTAACCTAACTAGTGCGAGGTAAACAAAGCCACGTGCTTTTTGACAACCACGTGCTTTTTTGACAGCTGTCATCCGCCATCTTTAATCCAGAGAGCACCGTGCTGCCCTCTTTATCGTAGTAGATGTAAATTCGTCACCTGTCATCGGCAGTGCTGCCATCTTGCCGGACCTATACCTTAGTTCTACCAACTTAACATCACTACCGCGAGATAAACAAATCAACGTGCAGCTGTCACCCGCCATCTTTAATCTATAGAGCACCGTGCTGCCCTCTTTAGCTAATTACCTTTGAAATGTGGTGGCGGATAATTTGAAAAATGCTTTTTGACAGCAGCCATCTTTGAGCACAGTGCTGCCCTCTTTAGCTACTTACCTTTGAAATGTGGTGGCGGTAAATTCCACGTGCTTTACAAACCTATATGCTTTTCTGACAGCTGTCATCCGCCATCCTTAATCCAGAGAGAACAGTGCTGCAATCTTTAGTTGAAATGTGGTGGCGGCAAATTCCACGTGCTCTTGTAAACAAATCCACGTGCTTTTTTGACAGCTGTCATCCGCCATCTTTAATCTATAGAGCACAGTGCTGCCCTCTTTAGCTACTTACCTTTGAAATGTGGTGGCGGATAATTTGAAAAAATGCTTTTTGACAGCAGCCATCTTTGAGCACCGTGCTGCCCTCTTTAGCTAGATACCTGTGGTGGCAGGCAATTCCACATGACAGCAGCCATCTTTAATCAAAAGAGCACCGTGCTGCCCTCTATGTGGTGGCGGCAAATTCTACATGCTCTTGTTTGGAAACAAACTCACGCGCTTTTTTGACAGCCGTCATCCGCCATTTTTAATCAACAGAGCACAGTGCTGCCCTCTTTAGCTAGATACCTTTGAAATGTGGTGGCGGCAAATTCTACGTGCTCTTGTTTGGAAACAAAGCCATGTGCTTTTTTGACACCTGTCATCCGCCATCTTTAATCAACAGAGCACAGTGCTGCCCTCTTTAGCTACTTACCTTTGAAATGTGGTACGTCACAGCTGTCATCCGCAGTGCTGCCATCTTAACGGGCCTAAACCTTAGTGCTACCAACTTAACCTTATTAGCGCGAGATTTGAATCGGTAAACAAATCCACGTGCTTTTTTGACAGCTGTCATCCACCATCTTTAATCCATAGTGCACAGTGGTGCCCTATTTAGCTACTTACCTTTGAAATGTGGTGGCGGATAATTTGAAAAATGCCTTTTCATAGCAGCCATCTTTTAGCACCGTGCTGCCCCCTTTAGCTAGATACCTGTGGTGGCAGGCAATTCCACGTGACAGCAGCCATCTTTAATCAAGAGGGCACCGTGCTACCCTCTTTGTGGTGGTAGCAAATTCCACGTGCTTTACAAACTCACGGGTTTTTTTCTGACAGCTGTCATCCGCCATCTTGCATCACAAACCTCAGTGCTGCGCTCTTTAGCTAGTTACCTTTGAAATGTGGTGGCGGCAAATTCTATGTGCTCTTGTTTAGTAAACAAAGCCACGTGCTTTTTTTGACAGCTGTCATCCACCATCTTTAATCAATAGAGCACTGTGCTGCTATCATGCGGGCAATTTCGTCAGCTGTCATCAGCCATCTTTAATCTACAGAGCACCGTGCTGCCCTCTATGTAGTAGCGGGCAATTTGAAAAGTTCTGTTAGCTGTCATCCGCCATCTTTAATCAAGAGAGCACCGTGCTGCCATCTTTAGCTAGATACCTTTGAAATGTGGTGGCGGCAAATCCTATGTGCTCTTCTTTAGTAAACAAAGCCACGTGCTTTTTTTGACAGCTGTCATCCACCATCTTTAATCAATAGAGCACTGTGCTGCTATCATGCAGGCAATTTCATCAGCTGTCATCCGCCATCTTTAATCCACAGAGCACCGTGCTGCTCTCTGTAGTAGCGGGCAATTTGAAAAGTTCTGTTAGCTGTCATCCACCATCTTTAATCAAGAGAGCACCGTGCTGCCATCTTTAGCTAGATACCTTTGAAATGTGGTGGCGGCAAATTGAAAAATTCCACGTGCTCTTGTTTAGTAAACAAACTCACGCGCTTTTTGTCAGCTGTCATCCGCCATCTTTAATCTATAGAGCTCAGTGCTACACTCTTTAGGTACATACCTTTGAAATATGGTGGCGGATAATTTGAAAAGAAAAATTCTACATCAGCCATCTCTCGACGCTTATTGCACAAGATGGTGGCTATACATGACTCCTTAAAGGTGCTTATGCAAGATGGCCGCTATACATAGGTTCTTATGAGAAGCCCTTGGGATGCTTGCGCAAGATGGCGGTTATACAAGGCTCCTTATGAGACGCCCTAGAGATGCTTGCGCAAAATGGCGGTTGCTCTTATGAGGCGGCTTAAGGGTCCTTGCACAAGATGGCTAGAGATGCCCTAAAGATGCTTGCGCAAGATGGCGGACGCTAGATGGTGGCTATACACGACTCCTTATGAGACGCCTTAAGGGTGCTTGCGCAAGATGGCAGCTGCTCTTATGAAGAAAGCTAGCTTAGAGGCTAACGTGTCGTGCTAGTTCGATTCATTAAATTTGGGGCTTAAATGAATAATGTTAAATATCTCGAAAACGGCGCATCGTAGAGCAAAACGGACAAAATTTTTCTACCCAATACCTCGGTTCGCAGTATGGGGAGCAAGAAAAACATAGTCTAATGATGAGATCAACGGTTCGGTTCTAACTTAGGCCCTTTGGCATTAGCTCTGTTTCAGCTCGTAATGAAGCAAGTCTTCGTAACATGATCAGGTTTAGCTATGGTAGAGAGTATAACGTACCGTGCAGGTTCGATTCATTACATTTGGGGCTTAAATGCAAAATGTTAAATATCTCGAAAACGGACAAAATTTTTCTACCTGATACCTAGGTTTGCAGTATCAGGAACAAGAAAAAACATAGTCTAATGATGAGATCGACGGTTCGATTCCTACTTAGGCTCTTGGCATTGGCAGCTATCTATTTCTACAAGATGGCGGCTATACATAGCTTCTTATGAGACAGCTTAAGAGCGCTTGCACAAGATGACTGCTGCTCTTATGAGACGCCCTAGGGGTGCTTGCGGGAGGTAGCAGCGACAAGACGATGACTATACACTGCTGCTTATGATACGGTCTTGAGGTGCTTACACAAGATGGTGGCTGATCTGATGAAGAAAGCTAGCTTTGCATCGTGCAGGTATTTTTACAGCACTAAACCTCATACCTTTGAAATGTGGTGGCGGGTAATTTGAAAAATTTGACGTGCTTTTTCATAAGCTGTTAAGGCCTCCTCTATCGAACATGTTTAAACCTGCATCGGAATAGCTAGAGTAAGCACGTGCTGCAGTGAAGACATCATTAAGCATGTTTAGACTTGCAAATCACAGAAGAAACGTAACAAGGCTGGAATCGAAAACTGCACTCTATGCCGTTAACTTTATCGTGTGATCGGAACATTGATTGAAGTGTTTAGAACATGTCAGGGGATACCTTTGTTCTAAGAAGTTTAGTTTACCGCACATTCCTTGTAGGGCTAATAGGCTAAAGGACTAATGGACTAATGGGCAAAAGGGCTAAAGGGCTAATGGGCTAAAGGGCTAAAGGGCTAAAGGAGCAACAATCTCATCGATCGCTATCAGCAAGAACGCTTGTACTTTGTTAAGTGTAGAAAATTAATCTTTATTTGTAAATGGTTTCATGTTCAGAACAAGAAATGGAACCTAGGGGTTTCGTCTTACCTAATAAAATCCCCGAGGTGTGATGAGTTACGTTTTTCGAGCTAGTGTTTGGAACACTGCACTTTTCAAGATGATAGCAGAGAGTTTAGCAATGTTTTGTTGTTGGATTATAAATTCCGCGCTACAACATGCATAAGGTGGCAGCCTTGAGGTTTACTGCAGATGACAAGAGTGAGGTTAACAATGTTCCGTTGTTGGATTTTAAATTCCGCGCTATAACATGCATAAGGTGGCAGCCTTGAGGTTTACCGCCGTAAAGATGGCAGCAGTGAGGTTAGCGACGCTCTATTGTTCTTCAATGTGAGGTTAGGGTTCGTCAAGAAGACAGCTGTCAAAAAAAAGCACGTGACTATGTTTACCAAACAAGAGCACGTGGTCGTGACGTCACGGTGAAGTAATCAATCCTTAGCTCGACGTCGTTAAGAGCAGCATTAAGATTAGCTATGCTTAAAAGTCTTGGGAACAGAGCAGCAGTATGAATTGCCATGTTTCAAAGCGTGTACACATCACCTATCGGTTTTACATGCATCGACCATCGAACTAAACTTCTTCCGCTAGATAGTGCTGCTATCTTAGCATAACCTATACCCTAAGAGGGTAGCATGGTGCCCTCTTGATTAAAGATGGCTGCTGTCACGTGGAATTGCCTGCCACCACGGGTATCTAGCTAAAGATGGCAGCACGGTGCTAAAAGATGGCTGCTATGAAAAGGCATTTTTCAAATTATCCGCCACCTCATTTCAAAGGTAAGTAGCTAAAGAGGGCACCACTGTGCTCTATGGATTAAAGATGGTGGATGACAGCTGACAAAAAAGCACGTGGATTTGTTTACCGATTCAAATCTCGCGCTAGTAAGGTTAAGTTGGTAGCACTAAGGTTTAGGCCCGTTAAGATGGCAGCACTGCGGATGACAGCTGTGACGTACCACATTTCAAAGGTAAGTAGCTAAAGAGGGCAGCACTGTGCTCTGTTGATTAAAGATGGCGGATGACAGGTGTCGAAAAAAGCAAATGGCTTTGTTTCCAAACAAGAGCACGTAGAATTTGCCGCCACCACATTTCAAAGGTATCTAGCTAAAGAGGGCAGCACTGTGCTCTGTTGATTAAAGATGGCGGATGACAGCTGTCAAAAAAGCACGTGGATTTGTTTACAAGAGCACGTGGAATTTGCCGCCACCACATTTCAACTAAAGATTGCAGCACTGTTCTCTCTGGATTAAAGATGGCGGATGACAGCTGTCAGAAAAGCATATAGGTTTGTAAAGCACGTGGAATTTACCGTCACCACATTTCAAAGGTAAGTAGCTAAAGAGGGCAGCACTGTGCTCAAAGATGGCTGCTGTCAAAAAGCATTTTTCAAATTATCCGCCACCACATTTCATAGGTAATTAGCTAAAGAGGGCAGCACGGTGCTCTATAGATTAAAGATGCCGGGTGACAGCTGCACGTTGATTTGTTTATCTCGCGGTAGTGATGTTAAGTTGGTAGAACTAAGGTATAGGTCCGCCAAGATGGCAGCACTGCCGATGACAGGTGACGAATTTACATCTACTACGATAAAGAGGGCAGCACGGTGCTCTCTGGATTAAAGATGGCGGATGACAGCTGTCAAAAAAGCACGTGGTTGTCAAAAAGCACGTGGCTTTGTTTACCTCGCACTAGTTAGGTTAAGTTGGTACTACTGAGGTTTAGGCCCGTCAAGATGGCAGTACTGAGGTTAGCGATGCGTTGTTGTCTGTCAAAAAGCACGTGGCTGTCAAGAAACACGTGGCTTTGTTTACCTCGCGCTAGTTAGGTTAAGTTGGTACTACTGAGGTTTAGGCCCGTCAAGATGGCAGCAGTGAGGTTAGCGATGCGTTGTTGTCGATGACAGCTGTCAAAAAGCACGTGGCTTTGTTTACAAATTCAAATCTCGCGCCAAAATTCAAATCTCCCGCCAAAATTCAAATTTCCCGCCAGAATTCAAATTTCCCTCGGGAGGAGGCCGCAGAATCCCTGTATTTCCACTACTTGTTACACTCAACGAGGTAACTCCCTCACATGTGCGTCATGCAAAAGTCTGCTCAGGATCAGCTTTGGGATAGGACGTTCATTCAGTTACACGCACCGGAACCTTTCTACTAACACAAATGATTATTCGGTAACCTTAATTGGATTTTGAATTAATTGATAATTTACATGCCACCGAGGCTTTATGTAGCATCTTCATATAATACAATACAGGTTGATGAACACAGCAACTACATTTTTATAATATTAAAATATTAAATTAAACATTAAACTTAAACAATTAAAATACAAATACCAACTCCAGTAAAATTAAAACACAGTAAAACAGTTCTCTAAGAAATATACATATTTCTGATTGTTAGACACAAGAATACCTGATCTCAGCCCCTTGCGTGCTCCTCCAGAAAGACAGGTGTTAAGGTGCTTTAGTTGAGTACAGTTAGTTTTATTTGCGAAAAGGTCAAGATTGAAGACTTTAAAGGTACGTGATGCAGTGCAAGGAAAGGATTACTTAAAGTTAGTGGTTCGATGGAGGGGAAGATGACGGGTAGTTTTGTAAACCTATTACCTATGTTATGAACCGGCTCCATATATTTAAATGAATTATGAAGGTGGAATGGGTTCTTCAGTTTGAGAATTTTGTGCGTAGCAACAGGTACCGAGATTTCCCCACGTTCATGGTGTTTCAACCATTGCACCTGTATATAATAGGGTTCATCACGCCTGGCATTTGTCACGTGACGAACACGTGCGTTTTGTACCCTCTCTACAACGATGGCACGGAAAGAAATACTGTAAATAAGAAATGCTGGAAATGTTTCCTTGCAGGAGAAATTTGTAGTTCGCATAAGCTAGGAAAATGTATTTTTACAAAGTTTCTTATGTAGCATTTATCAATACGATATCTGAGAATTTTGACTTTACCCTGAACTACTATTCCACACACCATGTATAAAAATACTTCTGCCTATATTGAATTGCCTTCTCCCCTAACCTTAAATAGATACCTTCTCATTAAATTCCATTCAGATATTTTCTGGTGATCCGCACACGTACATGGGGGGGGGGGTGGAAAGAAAGTAGCGCAACACTGTCGTCTCTTTGCGTAGGAAAAATGATAGGTGATGCTGAAGTAGAGCAGTGCATGTAGAGGGGAGGTGGAGCAATGTTGCGCTAGTGCAGGTCTTGCATACGAACCACTGCAAAGCCGTCAATTCAGAGCTTGAAACCGGACCACCGGGTGTTTTCGAAGGTAGAAAATGAGCATGGATGAAGGTAGAACATTACGTCAGTCCTGCACTCCACAGAATTTTTGTCACCGGGAACATCCTCCCTGTTTACCGGACATGAGTTTGATCTGTTCCCCAAACTAAAAGAACCACACCGAGGGAAGCGTTTCCATACATGAGATTCAACACTTCAAACGGACAGCAACAAAGCTTCTACTGCTAATTGTCTCCTGAGCCTTCAACACATCTGGTATCATGTTGCAGGGATTACACGAAGACCGGTAGAGATGTGGTTGTTCCACAATAAATGATTGCGTATATACCTGTATGTTGTTACTCCTTCCTCCCTGCCTTCGTACATACATACATACATACATACATACATACATACATACTGTACCAGGAACTGTTCCAGCCCGGTAAATTATTTTAAAATTGCCGGAATGTATGGAAAATGGACGGCGGTAATATATATTCGTATGCCGGACATCTCGTGCGAGCGCAATACGAAGTTCCTCGTGGCGAGCTGGACACGTCACGAGCAATGAACCTGCGGGTGACGTCACTACCATATGTTGCACGCCTTTCTCTCGAATGTACTGGAAGAAAAATTTCTAACTTTTCAGCCGATAAAAATACGGAAATGAGACATTCAATTATCGTAATTTATGATACTAGACAGTCCTCCGACGTATTTCTGGTGAATTGTGATTATTTATGAGACAATCATAATCAGTTCTAACAGTGCAAATCAAATGGTGCACATTTCAACCTGGTCAGTTGGACTTTCGCGTTTTAAAGCCACTCTTTTATTAACATGAGTAATCCTGACTCGAGACGACGGAGATCGACGGAGAACGCCGTAGATCGACGGAGATTTGATGCAGTTCAATGTGGACTTGTACTACGAGGGACAGTTCCAGAAACGTGGTACTATGGAACATCGTGGTGACAGCTGTTAGCTGAGTTCCAGATTGCTGCTTCCAGACCAGTATTCAACTGTTCGAGCTCAACGAGAAAGCGTATGTCAGGTGATATCAGTGTTTTTATTCATTCAAAAACATAATTCTGAATTTGAACAGAACTTTTACAAACAGTGTCACTACTGGCAAAGAACATCAAAAGCTCACTAATTTAATATTTCATAAACTTGGAAAATTAACGCTTTACGACACTCAAAAGTAAAGACAGACTTTCAAATAAAAGTGTGCTCTCGTACCGTTCTCTCTTATTGGAACTTTAGGATTTCAACTGAGTATTTCATTCAAGGTGAAAGTGTATCATAAACTCTTCATTTACGATATTTATGTCACGTGAATAATAAGTTACAAATAAATAGGACAGTACTCATAACTTTATACCAGAAGATCAGATTTAATTTCAAGTGTTTCATATTTGAGTTTTATGTGTTTACAAGAAGGAATTACAGATTTTACTTTCTTTAATTTATATAGAAAGCGTAAACTGAAATGGCAAGTGCCATTAGAAAGACTTTAAGATTTTTTATTTACTTACAACATGCTTTGTTATTAATTTATGCCATGAAAGCTACGGTGGACATGACTGATTGAGAAAGACATTATCCAGTTGAATTTTACTTGATCAACTTGGTTTTTTAATATTCCGTTGTTGAAATTGGGATTTATTTTCTAATAAATATCTATGATTCGGCGATATAATAGGGTGACCTCCCAGAGATTGAATAAAGGAAAGAAAAAATATAATATCTATTATTTCGCCTTGCTATCCTCCCTCTCTGTACCATCTCCTAAGGACTAGACACCCCTTAGAAAGACCTCATACTCTTGAAAATCAACTTTTCCTGGTACATACATACATACTATAACCTTCCAATGAATGCCAGATTGGAGTTGGTGAAGACATTGGAAGTTTATGATGAAATCAACATCAATGAAATCGTATGTCCGATTACTATACGTCCAGGTATGTCATAAACCCAAATAACTCGCTCAACTATATGAACGACAGGCAACGGACTGAAGGTATCGGCAAAAGCGACAAGCTCTGAAACCCGTGGTATCTCGTTAAATTACGGTGGATAATGAGATGTCATGGCACGTAATACAGAATTAAGTGAATATTGCAGTTTCTTCAAGGAAAGTTTGTTAAATGCGAATAAATGGCAAGAATATCAATGACAGAAATGTATCGGAGGCCATGGAATGTGTTGAATTATCGGGCTAAATTAAATCTGTATATGAGGGCCATACCCTGCTTATCTAGTCCGATACGATTCGATGATCGAAACTGGTAATGAAATTGTTGATCGATAACCAAAACATTATGTGGCAGATTGTTAAACGAATTCCTTTGCCGACGTAAATGATCATACAAGTACGCACTGCATTAAGAAGTCAAGTGTTTGACTGTCAAAAACCTATGGAAGCTGGGAAATATGGAGAAGGCTAAAAAAAGCAAACCGGCTGTTATTATTGTAATGTGGTATGAGATTTTTTTCAAATAAGAGTAGACTTCAGTTCTGTTACAAACTTAAAGAGGATTAGAGTCGTTGCACACGGAGCGAAAGAAATCAGACGAGAACCTAGATCACAATACGATATTGATAGATTATAACGAGAATAACCTTCGTACAACAAAATACGTATTTTGTTTTATCATAATACTAAGGCAAGTGTTGTATGCGAATATTGTAAATACTATTAAGGCATGTAACCCTACTCTATCGAATAATTATAAGTTTCAGGTAACATGAAGCCAGCAACCATTGGATACGATTACGAGATCCTTATGAGTCCCAGCATGACCAGTTAAATTACCATAGGATCTCGAAAGGACTGACGAGAGCTGAGATGGACACCAATGGTTAGAATTTAAACGCTAGTGAATGAGAGGTGTCTTCTTCACGAAGCCAACGAAGGATGAGTATTCCAGGTCAATGTCTTACTATCCCGCTATGTAGCCGCTTTTTAAAGTAGAGTAGTATGTTTTTCTTTATGTCAATTTGTGACATGCCAAATTATACAGCTTGAAGGCGACCGTTCTACTTGTCAATCATCGTTTCACAGTGGATAAGTGTGTTCTAAAATTGTGTTGTAAATGATCCTGAATCGCGAGATATTGTGCGCTATGTCACATAAATCTAAGCGAACGCTAGCAAGATTATACAGATAGACTTAGGCATGGATAACATTCGTATTAAATAGTGTCATTATGAAGATATCTTAGCCGAATTCGTAGTTCAAATACATTAGAAGGAATTGATAATCATAATGTGCATAATTTAGAGTCATCAGCGATCATATTCTTATGTTGAGTACAGTGTTCGGGAATGTAATTGTGATGTTGTTAAGATAATATCGCGTTAATACGGCGATGGGATCAGTAGTCTTCGTAACGTGAACTGCCTGAATATATTTTCCTAACGAAATAAGAATTCGTTGAGCATGACATATGTGTAATGTGATGAAATGTTCATTATGATAGGATCGTTGAAATATGCAAACGGTTGGTGTTATATGAATTGTCGTGAAGGTGTCATTGGGGTTACGCATTTTATAGTATGATACGTTATAGAAGTCCTGATGAGATTTATTGTAGTAGGAATTTAATTAGTCATGCGTGTGGATTCGATATTGCTATAATGAATGGTAATTATTTAGGTATGAGGCGGTATTTATAATAATACTTCAGGGTATTTCGAGAACACTGATAGTATGATCGTCTAAATTATATTAATTAGATACAACGTAGATGTTTGCGCACAGTATTGGATTGACATATGATCTTCACGAAGTAATATTACTGCATAGTTGAGAACCATGTCACAAGGGATGTGTATGATCTTCATTCATATACGGTGAGTAAATCAATTCCTCTTGCTAGCTGAATTTCTTTTATAGCCTATTGAGTTTGACGCTTAGAGCTGATGTAGTTTTACAGGTTGATTTCGCGGAGGACACCAGAGCTGCAGAGTCATCGTAGTTTGAAATCATTGTAGTTGTTGATTATATTTTCAAATGTCCATTATTCACGTGCAGATGCTGATGAAGCCCAGAAGAGATCGAGTCCATTTCTTATTTGCTCAATGTTGTTGATTGACAGATTACGATGTTATCTCATGTTATTTGATCATTTTCTCGACCTGTATGATAATCATGAACGTAGATCACTGGTGTGTTCAAGTTGTTAGATAGATTTTAAACAAATTTAGCGATGATTTGTGGATAATAACGGGATATTGAGACATTTACTTGAGTCAGAATAGGCGTGCCAAGCCAACAAGAATTAACAATCTTTGACCATCAGTTTGAAGACAAAATGTAGTGAATGATGGACTGAATTTTAATTTTTAAGCCTTCAACACTGAGATATTGATTTCTTTTGATTTTTCGAATAAATCAATACTGTCATTGAAGTATAAAAAGCGACATTAACAAGAGTTGGAAGTTAGGAATTTTCTTTTCTTTTAATTAACGTGCATTCAATTACACCTATATCCATTTGTGTTGTTTTCATTTTATTAATCTTGTAGCTGTTATTTAAAATATATTCTTAGTCATTAAACGGAAATTCCTTCCACAAAAGTTATATTCTCGGTGTTCTCATTTTTTATAGTATAAGGAACGTCATGATAATAACCTAGACTAGGATAGTAAGTAGCAATTGTTTTCTCACGTCAGCCGAACCAACAAAAATCCACCATATGATTCTGTGACCCAACTCGATGAACTTTCAGATCCCTTGAGTGGAGACTCATGTATCTCCGTCTGATACCGGCCGAGGCGCAGTTTTAACATCAAGAACCCTGAACTAAGAGATTCGTGAAAGGTCACAATACATACATACATACATACATACATACATACATACATACATACATACATACATACATACATACATACATAATACATACATACATACATACATACATACATACATACATACATACATACATACATACATACATACATACATACATACATACATACATACATACATACATACATACATACATACATACATACATACGAATCCGAAAATGACGCCCTTAAGATATTTACAGGTGGAGCCAACAGTGACATTGGAGTTGCTTCAGGAATAGCTATATTTCTGGAAAATGAAAATAAACTTATCCGACAGTTAAAATATAAAACTGGATAAAAGATGTTCGAATAATCAAGCAGAATCAAGTATTAAAATTTACCTATGACAAAAATGACATTTACACTAATATACAAAAGTTGAAAACTAGAAAAGCAGTTGGAATTGATAAGGTGTCGGGGGATATACTAAAGGCAATGGTTTGGGATATAGTACCATATCTGAAGTACTTATTTGATTACTGTTTGCATGAAGGAGCTATACCTAATCAATGGAAAGTTGCTATAGTAGCCCCTGTGCATAAATGAAAGGGTGGTAGACATAAAGCTGAAAATTGCAGGCCAGTCAGTTTGACATGCGTTGCATGTAAGCTTAGGGAAAGCATTCTTTCTGAGTATATTAGACATGTTTGCGAATTTAATAACTGGTTTGATGGAAGGCAATTTGGGTTTAGGGAAGGTTATTCTACTGAAGCTCAACTTGTAGGATTCCAGCAAGGTACAGCAGATATCCTGGAACCAGGAGGTCAATTGGAATGTATCGCGAATGACCTATCTAAGGCATTTGATAGGGTAGATCAAGGGAGACTACTGGAAAAATTGAGTGAAACTAGAGTTGACAAAAGAGTGACTGAATGGGTGGCTATGTTTCTAGAAAATAGAATTCAGAGAATTAGAGTAGGCGAAAGTTTATCTGTCCTTGTAATAATTAAGAGGGGAATTCATCAAGGCAGTATTATTGGAACTTTATGTTTCCTTATATATGTCAATAATATGTGTAAAGAAGAGGAATCGGAGATAAGGCTTTTTGCGAATGAAATTATTATCTATAGAGTAATAAATAAGTTACAAAATTGTGAGCAACTGCAAAATGATCTCGATAACGTTATGAGATGGATAGTAGGCAATGGTATGATTTATTTATTTATTTATCGTGTCAGAAGTACAAAGTAAGAGAGACAAAAATCAAACAAGGAAATTTTAAACATTGGTTGACCAAAAATTGGCCACGACAAGCGCATTTGGAGTTGCTCTCATTAGATCTTTAATGGTACAAGTGGCTGGAGAAGATGGACACAGTAGAAAATGCTCGTTAGTCTGCTTAGTACCACACTTGCAGTAAACTGTCTCCACAGGAAGGCCCCATTTCTGTAGGTTTGTCTTGCATGTCGTGGTGCTGGAGCGTAATCGATTGAGAGCCTTCCATGTTGTCCACTGTTCAGAATGTCCAGGAGGAAGTTCTTCCTTTGGAACCATCCATTCTCTCAAATGTTGACATTTTTCCCGCCACAATGGTATGATGATAAACGGGGTTAAAAGTCAGGTTGTGAGTTTTACAGACAGGGAAAATACTCTCAGTTTTAATTACTGTGTTGATGGGATGAAAATTTATTTTGGGGATCATTGTAAGTACGTAGGTGTTAATATAGGGAAAGATCTTCATTGGGTCATCACTTAAATGGGATTGTAAATAAAGAGTACAGATCTCTGCACATTGTTATGAGGGTATTTAGGGGTTGTAGTAAGGGTGTAAAGGAGAGGGCATATAAGTCTGGTAAGACCCCAACTAGAGTATGGTTCCAGTGTATGGGATCCTCACCAGGATTACTTGATTCAAGAACTGGAAAAATCCAAAGAAAAGCAGCTCGATTTGTTCTGGGTGATTTCCGACAAAAGAGTAGTGTTACAAAATGTTGCAAATTTTGGGGTGGGAAGACTTAGGAGAAAGAAGAGAGCTGTTCGACTAAGTGGTATGTTCCAAGCTGTTAGTGGAGAGATGGCGTGGAATGACATTAGTAGACGAATAAGTTCGAGTGGTGTCTTTGAAAGTAGGAAATATCGGAATATGAAGATAAAGCTGGAATTCAAGAGGACAAATTGGGGCAAATATTCGTTTATAGGAAGGGGAGTTAGGGATTGGAATAACTTACCAAGAGAGATGTTGAATAAAATTCCAATTTCTTTGCATTCATTTAAGAAAAGTGTAGGAAAACAACAGATAGGGAATCTGCCACCTGGGTGACTGCCCTAAATGCAGATCAGTAGTGATTGATTGACAGAACAGTTGACAATTTTGAAATAATTTGGAATCAATTGAAACATTGGTATTAAAGGAGAATATCTAGCTGAAAACCATAATATTCACTGACAGTAAAATGAAAATAGACAATAATAACTAGCACAAGCTTATTAACCAAATGAAGGTGAAAGCGGAGATTTTTGCTTGTAACAAGTGGAAAATCGAGTTCACCAGGATTAAGGCTCACGCTGGGAACTCGCGGATCATCTGGCCAAGAGAGCAGCGCACAGCAGTAAAATTATTGAGTGTTAATTCCTAAAAGTGTTTTAATTAAGGAATTGAGAGACGAGAACTTAAGAAAATGGCACACTGAATGGGATCAAAGGACGAAGGGTTCGGTAGCAAAATAATGTTTTCCCAGTGTAATATACAGACTTTCCAAACATATTTATTTAACGCCAAAATTTCACCGCAATGGTAAGGGGTCATGGAAAGTAAGAGCTTGTTTTCATCGTTTAAAAATTTTAGATAGTCCCATACAATGCCAGTTGGCCGTTCAATACTTCATTGTTAATTACTTGAGAGAGAACGAAGTGTCTTAATTAAAGATATTTTAGGTACAGAGTCATGCCCGGTGAGGTTATTGTACACAGTTGTTACGTTTCAATTGTATTTGAACAACTGTGAAAGAAAGGATATGGTTTTGTTTACATTATCATTTTGTTTACCTATACACACTATAACAGCCGTAGAATTAAGAACGTAATTGGAAAATTAAGTTACATGTGTAACATGATTACTCAAGGGTGTAGTATTACTGTCATCTAATGGGGCATGCTGTGAATAAACGGTTGAAAAATACATACAGACAGACATAACGTAAATTTATAAATTGCATTCCTTTTTATTCTCTACAGGACTGATGTAGGAATAGTATTTTTTTAAATTACCTCAGACCTCTTAAAAATTTTGAAGCTGTTTAGGTCTTTTCAGTCGAGAAATTATCAGCGCTCATCAGTTGGATTGCTACACCTAGTGCGCCCTTCAGAAACCACTGCAAGCCTCTAATGTAGGACAATGCAGTGACAGTGCACTAGGGGAAGCATGTGCCTCCACTTGTATAAATGTCTGCCTTTGTCTTTTATATAAAAAATTAAATTCCCAGAAAGAAGTCGCACTAGCCGGCAGCGTCTTAGAAGTTTGGCAATGCAACTGATGATGAGTGCCACACTGGAGCGAAACGCTCTTAATTTTACGATTGAAATGACCTAAAGTGCTAGAAAATTTTTAACATTTGTAGTCGATGAAATTAAATAAAAGTTTCTTTCTCTGAACTTCATTTCTGACATAAAGCTCTTATGTAGTTGGTCGTGTACTTGTGAGCCAGACTGTCACCTGCTCTACCGTAGAGAGAAAATCGCTGACCAATGAAGCGACACATTCACCATAGCAACTGTGATTAAAGTGCGGCTCTCATTGATAATGAATGGGCAAACGTTGGTGAGGAGATTTCACACTCACTCTGTCTCGTGATTACATGACCGAAGTGTGCACGGGAGATCATGTCGAGATTAAACCATTTCTGGAACACAACGTGATATAACAATCCCACTTTCAGCTTCTTTTTTAAGAATGTCTTATTCCTAACTTGGAAGTAGAGGTAGAGAAAATTATTACTGGTAGAAACAGATGGGAAGAGTGGCAGGAGGATACTCGTAATGAGGAGATAGGAAATGAATAAGAAGTTGTGTGGTTGATGTTGTTGATGATGATGATGATGATGATGGTGATGATGATGCTTGTTGTTTAAAGGGGCCTAACATCTAGGTTATCGGCCAACACTGTTTCAGTGGTAGGATCATGTGAGGCGAATGGAGGAGAGTAGGTTACCTACGGTAATGAAAAATGAAATGGCATATGGCTTTTAGTGCCGGGAGTGTCCGAAGACATGTTGGGCTCGCCAGGTACAGGTTTTTCGATTTGAAGCCGTAGGGGACCTGCGCGTCGTGATGAGGATGAAATGATGATGAAGATGACAGATACACTCAGTCCCCGTGCCAGGGAAATTAACCAATTATGTTTAAAATTCCCGACCCTGCTGGGAATCGAACCCGAGACCCCTGCGACCAAAGGCCAGCACGCTAACCATTTAGCCATAGAGGCGATACGGAGGGTAACAGAGGCAGAGGAAGTCCAAGGCGACTGATTACTGATAAGACTTTTCGACGTAAACAAAGCGATAGTGAAGGCACGGAGTTAATTGACCAAGCCTTGCAGACTGAAGGCTGACAACATCAGTCTAGACTCTGGAACAATTTGTAATGAAGACGAGTTATTCACGCACCTGCACGGAAAGTGATCTCTTACGTGTTTACGTAGTTTCGAAACGTGTAACGTAAACTTATGTCTTTAGTGGCTCTTGTGTACAATATCTTATTTCATACTGTGGCGAAAATAATTTAAATTAATTTTACATCTTTTCATTCGTCGCGACGCAAATTGTCATTGTTAGATCCAAGCACTGACGTTGTCTTGTTTGTTTGTTCGTGTCGTGCTATCAGAGATTATAAGAGGTGGGTACGTATTAAAACATACACATTGTTATTATTTGAAGCAGCGAACAGTCTGCTAAGCTACCATGGTCCTCTGCTCCTGGATTAATTAAGGTAATACGAATTTTATGATATACTGCCATATATGCAATATTTATCTGTTGGAAATGTATTAACCAATAAATTAGTCTGAGCTGGGAATGGAGAGACGCCATTCTTTGTGTAGATGAGTAAGGAGCACAGTGCTGCCATCAGACGGAGAAACAAGTCGATCTCTCTGACTATCCGTATTTACGTCACTGTGAAGCGGAGTTCAACCAGTCACAGACGATTTGTTATCTAACAGTGCGGTAAGTAATTACAGTACGGTAAAGCGTCACTTTCCGTACAGTACGGGAAGAAGGTTGTTACGTCATAGTACGGAAAAGAATATGTTCACCTGCTTTAATGATTTTGAATAATGAGACCAGGTGGAGGAAGATGAGATTTTAGACAAAATGATAAATTTATTTGTATAGATGTCCTGAGGTGAGGTGCCGTAACTCTGATTAAGGATGAAATTATTTTATTAGAATAATTTCCCACGCGTATTGCTGATGATGAAGAATATCCCGCATGTACAAAAAGAATCCATAACCACCTGTTCGCAATCACCAGATGCCTCAGAAGTAGGCTTCTATTTTAGAACAGAATTACGGCACCCACACCAATATATGCGTGTCTAAACATATTTACAAGAAGGTTGGCGGTAAGTGTTAGTGTGGGACAATCTCGAGAACAATTGAACAGATTTTTTCTCCGTTGTGTGAAGAAGCTTCAAGAGGATCGGAGGATTTTTCTGAATGAAGAGAAAAAAATAAGGTTCAACCAAGCACTTTCGTGGCTTATGACAAACCCCAAGTATGTGCGGAGTTCTACAAAAGTTTCCCGGACGGTATCTACCTGCCAGAAAAGAGATATTATTATCTTACAGTTTAGAGTAAAATGCAACTTTAAAAATAAGTTCTGCTGAAACTGATTTGCAATATTGTAGTAGGGTTTCTTCTGTTATCCCATGAAAAATGAAATCTTTGGGCAGGTTATACAAAGCTGGAGATAAAGGTGATCCCTACATAAGTCCTCTTAACAAGTGAATTGGCTTAGTTTTACCCTTAGTAGTTTCGATCTGTGTTGTATTGTCAGTCTGTAGATTGATGATTAGTTCCTTCAGTTTAGATGGAAGCAGCTCCAGCAGCTAGTCTTAGATTTAGGTGCTGATGTCCGATGTTGTCGAAGGCTTTTGTTATGTCTAAAAACATCGCGGTACCATCTTCCTTATCCGTCTTCGCTGTCTTGAGGAGTCCTTTGAGAACGGAAGTATTTATAAGACAACCTGGTTGGTCGTTAAAGGTTCTTTGGTGTTCACTGAAAGTTACAAAGGAGCGGAAATGCTGATCTAATTACCAAACAGATTGTGGCTGGTCTCCCGTTTGACAGACATTCAACATCCCCCTTCGTATGTATCAACACGGTTCTAGCTCCCTTTGGACCCTGGGGTATTTTGCCTGTTGAAAGCACTGTCTTCTTACGTTTCTTCGTTGTCAGTAAGTTTTGAACATCACAACGTGCATTTGTTTCAGAAACCTTGCATTCTCTGTACAAACTTCTAAAACAAATTTACAGAAAATTGTGGTTGTGCTTGTCAATAATAGTAATAATAGAAGGGTTTAGTGAATTTAGTTGGTAAATTGACATGCATTTCCGAAAAGTGTATTTGAAGTTCCGTATGATCAGTACTGAGTCCGTATTGGCTTTACCCACGAGCTAAGTTGTATTGTAAGGTGGAATAATATTACGAGTTTCCAAAAAGGAAAACGTTGGTACAGGATTGTATCGCCTAGGTAAACAAGAAAACAAAGAGGGATTAGAGACACTTCCAGCCAAGACAAAAGGAGATGCTATTTCTGTAACCGGGAAATAACAGACTGCAAAAATGGGAGAAGACAAGAAATATCTTTGGGGAAGGTCACTGACCCAATGCTTGTGTTCCAGAACGTCCAGAATATGACAATAGCGATTGACTGGGAAATAAAAACTATCACACGTTTTGATGCTAGACCAAGGTGCGTATTGATATTATTGGTTGGTGATATGAAAGTCTCACTATACCAGGAGAGGGAAATACGTGTACTTTTAATGTCTAATGGTTAAGCGATCCTGAAAACATCAACAACGATTTGTTTGGGGACGAAATTAACCCCTTATCGAGCATTCAGATCAGTGGGAAAGCTCTGCCATAATAATGAACAGCGTCTTGTATTCCAGATCATCTGGTGAGCAGCGTCAGTCGTCAGCTAATCGGCATCGCCAGCAGTGTCCGTCTCATTAACATGGAATATGGGATTCTCTTTGATAAGGTAGGAGAGACTTATTAGGATGTAAAGAAGTCGTGTAATAATGTTTGAGTATCGTTATCTGATAATACTGTATTGTGATCAGAACAATGTTACTGAACTTCAAGAGACACCGCACAATTGGGTAGACCGCGCAGCGTAGTTCCCTTGTATAATATTGCGCTTGCTCCCTGGCATCCGTGGTTCGGTACCGTACTGTACAATATAGATAGGTTTTTCGAAGAAGATTACATTTGTTTTGTTATCGTACATATGTCTTGTACCATATTACTATAACATGTAGATCGGAAATCATTTCTGCGATAATGTTTTGTTTTGTTTTGCTTTCTCACTTTTACCGCTGCCCTTCGATTAGTGTTGGTTGTAAATTAATAGAGAAACTAATTAGTTCAGTATAATTTTTCATTTGCCTATTGTGCACTTTGTTGCAGTCCGTCCATACAGGAAGTTGATGATTTTCATAAACAATATTTCTCTGAAATTCCTGTTCCTATTTCTTGGTTCATGCAGTATTTTTGAATCTCTTGACGCAGAAAGTCCTCAGTGTCTCACGCGGCAGCGTGCCAGCCTCTCACGGATGGGTTCCCTGGTTCAAATCCCGGTCCCTCCATGCGAGGTTTGTGCTGGATAAAATTCTTGTCCGGGTACTCTGGTTTTCCCTGGCATGTTTCATTCCAGCAACACTCTCCAATATAATTTCATTTTATCTGTCAGTCGTTAATCATTGCTCCAGAGAAGTGCGACGGGCTTCGACAGCCGGCATAGTTCCTAACCTCTTAACTAGCTGGGGCTTCATTCGTTCATTCATCCATTCAAACTGAAAACAATCTGTGGACTTACATTTCTCTGGACACGCACGAGAGTTTGACGCCTGTCTTGACTGTAAGCTCTCGGATATCATATGAGAAACTTTTGCGAAATTACTAACTGGTTTGATAGATCAGGCTCAACTTGTACGCTAGGATTCCAGATTAAGTCAAATGGACGGTATCGCTTTAGAAAGGGACTGGGACTAGACAAAGGAGTACCGAGCTCGATAGCTGTAGTCGCTTAAGTGCGGCCAGTATTCAGTAATCGGGAGATAGTGGGTTCGAGTCCAACTGTCGGCAACCCTGAAGATGGTTTTCCATGGTTTTCCAATTTGACACCAGGCAAATGCCGGGGCTGTACCTTAATTAAGGCAACGGCCGCTTCCTTCCACTTCCCATGCCTTTCCTATCCAATCGTCGCCATAAGACATATCTGTGTCGGTGCGACGTAAAGCAAATAGCAAAAAAAGAAAAAAAGACAAAGGAGAGACTGAATGGGTGGCTACAATTCTAGAAAACAGAGCTCAGAGAATTAGAGTAGGTGATCGTGGATTAGTGCCAGAATATTGGCCTCGCCATTGCCAGATTTCGGGTTCGAACCCGGCAGAAGTCATCGGAATGCAGATGGTACGATGTCGTCTCTGGTGACACATTTCGTGTTTACTTGGCAAAATTAATTAAACCTCAGCCTCAGATCGCGTTCTCTGCCGTCTCCTGGAATAAGACTGAACGATGAAATTCACACGCTGGCAGTGTAGATGGCGTTCAATCAAAATGTCTGCACACGGTTATGTGTTTATTATTATTATTATTATTATTATTATTATTATTATTATTATTATTATTATGTTCTGTATCGAAATGTTAATAAATTATTATACCTACCGTAATTCAAATTACATTTCAGGATTAGTTTTGCTCGTATTTCATCCGTCTTTTTCTTTTCTGTATAATTGTTAGGTACCTACGTGGATTGGCTGACTTGCTTATACTTCTGTCTGAAACAAACAAACGGGACTTGAACTCTGGACAAAGTCTAGCAAAGGATACTTGAAGAGAATAAGTCGTTTCCTTTATCCATCGTGGTAAAAGGTAGGCCTACTTCCACTGTTGATGGCGACCGACATCCAGACTGTATTTACAACCGCGACTTCTTAAAGCGACTTTATATTTATTTTTGACTTTTCAAGTTACCCATGACACAATGAGCGATAAAGTTACAAAGCCCTGCTCGGGATATTTTAGGAGCAACAAGAAAAGCCGTTTCAAGAAATTCAATTTAATACGAAATTGGTAAAGTTCCGTAAGCCCTTGCTCTGTGCCAGCGCGGTTCTGGCCACAGTGGCTGTTTGTTACCCACGGTCCTGGATGGAAGATGATTCCCACTCTCACTTCCAGCCCTCCTCCGCGGGTCGGGTCAGTGACGGGTTTAAACACGCACCGAATTTTTGAACGATGAAGACCTCAGTAACTCTCTCTTCTTTCCGGAATCAGAAATACAAACGAATAGGATGGAATAACAGGCCATGGAAGTAGTGCTCCTGGACGAGCCAGTGCCCAGGGGACACCTCAATACCCTATTGAGCAATCTTACGACAGTCTATGTTGGCCTCATTCCCATAGGCGACCTGCATGTTTTTGAAGTAGTAGTTCTAGCTAAGATGACATATGATGCTGAAGACGGCGGAAAAACCCACTCGCCGAGCCAGAGGAAATAACCAATGAACATTCAAATCCCGACTTGGCCGGGTATAGAACCCAGACCCCTTGTACCAAAGGACAGCTTGTTAACCACGGATTCGGACCCCAATGTCCAATAAAAATAACGTTATTGGTTTTAAGTCGAACTATCCGTGGCTGAGTGGCCAGCGTTATTTCGTCAGAGGCCCCAGTTGATTCCCGGCTGGGCTGGTGGGCTAGCTCTAGCAAATTTAATGAAATTCACTCATAGAATATCGACTGCTATGAACAATGGCGCTGAAGTCGAAATGATTCTTACTGATTATATCTCGACGCAGTTTTACAGGAATGACCTATTGTAAATTCTCTAAAAGTATGTTGAAATTGTTCGTACAATACCTTCATAATCGCCAGGGATGTGGTTTTACCAACTACACTCGATCTTGTGATCCCCAAGGTTCGAAACTTGGCCCTTTATTATTTGTATTGCTGGTAAAAGTTCTCTCATTGTATATAACTCATTCTGGCATCTACCTTTCGTCGATGATGCAAAGGTTTTAAAACTACAGGACTGTAGAACGTTACAGGAAGCAGAGTAAATCGTCTTCACTTCAACGTTCTGTAATTACATTTACTAGAATGCTTTGAATATCAGACTTCAAACTCATATCTCCGAGTAGTGAACTCTGTCAGGGACTTAGGTGTAACAATTTGTTCAAAATTAACTTTTTGTTCTCATATAAATGATTTGATTGTTGTTGCATGTAAAATGTTGGGTTTTATCAGAAGATGTTCCCAGGACGTATTATGCTGCTGTTCAAGTTACTTGCTGGATGTATGTTACCGTCATTTCGAATCCGTGGCACTCAAAATACATTGTAGCCATTGAAATGTTGCAGAGTGAGTTTCTGAGATTTCATCTGTTCTAAATTACAAGGAACTTCTCGATAAGCTCGCATAATTTGGTTGCAAGGAGACGAAAGGTAAATGCTCCTTTGAGAGACTATAAAATGTTTAATGACCTTATTGGTGGTAGTTATTTAATTTCATATTGTAAATAACAAGTTAGACCGCCTCTGTGGTGTAGTGGTTAGTGCTATTAGCTGGCATCCTCAGAGGCCCGAGTTCGATCCGAGACTCTGCCACGAAATTTGAAAAGTGATATGAAGATCCACTCAGCCTCGGGAGGTCAACAGAGTAGAGGGAGTTCGAATGCCGCCACAGCCAAACTCATACTGGTTTTTCATGGTTTCCCACTTCTCCTCGAGGCAAATACTAGAATGATACGTAACGTAAGGCCAAGGCAGCTTCCTTCCGTCTTCCTTTTCTGCCCCTTCCAATGTTCCCATTTCCCGACAAGGCCCCTGTTCAGCATAGCAGGGGAGACCACCTGACGAGGTACTGGTCCTTCTCCCCAGTTCATCCCACCGACCCAAAGCCTCACTCTTCAGGACACTGCCCTTGAGGTGGTAGAGGTGGGATCCCTCCCTCCGAGGGATAAGGCAACCCTGGAGGGTAAACGGATTAAGAATAAAAGAAAGAACAAGTTCATCTCGCTTTTCTGCGTCCTAATTTGACATCATTCCACTTACCGTGATGTAGCCTTTGCTAAAATGATAAAAATATATAATCACAATATTGTGTGTTAAGTATTTTTAAATTATCTTGCAAGCTTCTAAATTAAATTATAGATGTAGTTTCAATGAGACTGTTTTATACATGTCTTATCATGAGCTTTTGTCTCTCCCAAATTTACATGTAGCACTAAAATGCGCAGATGATCGTGCGTCACTACCACGAATGTAAATTATTGTAAGTGTAGTGAGTGTATTAAGTATCTTTAGCATTCTTCAAAGAAGCTTCATAAAACAGTTTCCTATGTTCTTTTCAGTGCTCCTCTGGTAACAAAAGCGAGCATTGAATGGATGTTTCCAATTCTAATTTACTAATTCTCATGTAATCATTGATGCAGTGCGGTGTATGCAGGCTACCTCAGGGAGCGCTATTTGACGTCATATCAGCCAGCGGGTCGGTGGAGTACTGATAAGGTTGTGGTGACAACTCGTATTGTACCTGCCTCTTGGGCAGAGGTCAATACGCAATGCCGTGCTCCTAGCGAGACAGTTCTTAACTTACTAGAACCTTGAGTAAAACTATAAGGCTATAATAATAATAATTATTATTATTATTATTGTGAATGGTCTACGTATAAGGCAACCCTTGGCAGAGTTTTTGCGTCCTCTCTTTACAATAATCAGTATAGATTATGGCAATAAGGGGTTCCGAGGCCTCTGTTCCAGGTCTTGCTATGCGGTTATGAACGTGCAGCTCTGAGCTTGCATCCGGGAGATAGTAGGTTCGAACCGCACTGTCGGTAGCCCTGAAGATGGTTTCCTATTTTCACACCAGGTAAATGTCGGGGCTGTAACTTTGTTAAGGCCACGGCCGCTTCCTTCCCACTCCCAGGCCTATCCTATCCCATCGTCGCCATAAAACCCATCTGTGTCGGTGCTACGTAAAGAGAGTTCCAGGTCTTCTTGACGTACAGTGGGTATTAATGGACTTGGTTTCTTCCTGAACCCTTACGGAGCGTGTTTGAACTTATTAGCAATCCTTTGGTTTTTTCTTCTCTTCATCCTCGCGCTGCACGTTGTTCAGTCCATCCTGCATTTAGTCGGGTGGGCTTTACAGGAAATTTGTGTTTGTGAATTAAGGTTCTGAATTGTATTCTATCCTCAGTGATTTCTTCCTTAATGCTAGTTTCATTTAGGTCTTCACTGATTTCTTTTAGCCAATTATTGCGATTGTTCACAGTTCTTTGTGAGCATAAGTGACCATAAAATTGTAATCGCTGTTTCATGATTGCATCTGCGATTTTTTCTGTAACTTGGTACATTTCATGTGATTTCTTTTACATCCAAGTCCCTTTTCACATTTTGGTCCTAAGATATTTATGAGGATTTTCCTTTCTTGTTTTTCGATCAGCTTTATTCGAGATCTGCCACCAGTCATAATAGTTTCAGATGCATAACATGCTTCTGTTTTAACTACTGTCTTAGAATGTCGTAATTTTGTCTTTTTATATATTTCTTATATTGCACATTTTCGGAGTAATTTTGTATGCTCTTTGAAGTATTGCAATTCTATTTTTGTTAGCTTGCTGGTTTAATCCAGCTGGTTCAATAATTTCACCTATATACTTAAATTTGTCTACTTGAGCGACATTTCCCTAGTTGTCGATTAACGGTTGACTGTTGAAACCTGATCTAATCCCTTCCATATACTTTGTCTTTTATAAGAAATTTGGAGTACCGCTTCGCTTGCTATGTCGTGGAGTTATTCTACAGACTGGATTGATTCCTGTCGGTTGTCTGACAAGATAGTAATGTCACCAGCAAATGTTAGGCAATTAAGGTGAATTTTGTTTTGGAGACATCTACTAATATTTATACCTTCAGTTTCATTTTGCTATATCTTAATCACTTTTTCCAGAACTAAATTAAACAGTAAGGGAGATAAACCACCCCCATGTCTGACTCTTGTTTTGATTTCAAAGTTTGGAGAGCTTTCTCTCTGCCGGGCTGAGTGGCTCAGAAGGTTAAGGCGCTGGCCTTCTGACCCCAACTTGGCAGGTTCGATCCTGGCTCAGTCCGGTGGTATTTGAAGGTGCTCAAATACGCCAGCCTCGTGTCGGTTGATTTATTGGCACGTAAAAGAGCTCCTGCGGAACGAAATTCCGGCACCTCGGCGTCTCCGAAAACCGTAAAAGAGTAGTTAGTGGGACATAAAGAAAAACATTATTGTTATTATTATAGCTTTTCTCTTTGACCGAGCTCTCCTCTTGCGAAATGGTGCTCCTCGTAAGACATCATCTTTTGACGCTCAACAGAAGACTGTGCCTCTATTTCTTGAGTGGCGGTGGTGGTGGTCCTCTATTAACACTAATCAGAGAGAAACATTGGAATGGATCTAACACTTCGAAAATGTAGGTGTCAGCGAAAGGAAAACAAGGAACATGAAGGGCATGACAATGAAATAGTCCCGAGGCGTACACAGCTACATCAAACCCCTCAGTCAGTGTTGATGCCTAACCTCTTAATGAAGCTGGGAAGGAGATACAAGAACGTCGGTGGCTGAGGAGAGATGGATGGAGAAGAACTCTGACTGATAAGGAGATAGCCTATTTCTTTGAAGATTGTCCATGTCCCTCTGTCTTTCCAAGTTTGTCCTCGTCTCCTCTTCCTGTTGTTTATACTGGACTGCTAAAGTGTTCTTCCTCTCACTGTCTATCTTTGTCTAGCTCCCTGCGCGAATCGTCAGCGTTCTGGCCTACCATTCTCACCTGCCCAGGTTACTTCCTCCGGTGCAGTGTTGACGACACACCACAGACACGCACAGTACTGAATATATCTCTCGATTATGCTTGGTGTCTGAAATGGCATCCATTCGTAGAAACGGGGCTCAGTCCACATGTAGAGTCGCCCTCAAGAAGTTAGCAGAAGTCTTCGCTCAGCAAAAAAATATAGTAATTGAAATATATATTTTCTAACTAAGTTAATTAAATATATGGTACGAATAGCAGAAAGGCAGAAAATGATTAATATAATGCTGGAAAAATATATCAGAACGCGTGAAAACGTTGGTATGAAAATTAACAGACATGAGACTGAGGCAATAATCATGAATAAGAAGAAGGATGTAACAGCAAAGATAGTTCTCTCAGGTAAAGAAACAGAACAAGTATCTGCTTTCAGATATTTAGGAAATGTTGTTTGGAATGGATGAAGAAAAGGATAGCAATCGCCAAAGAAGGAAAGGGTACTGATGAGTGGGTCACTGAATATGGACCTTAAGAAGAGGTTAGGGTGGTGCTTTGTATGGATACTGTGATGAACAACTGAGTGTGTGACGTGACGGTGACAGGGTGGGTCTGGGTCGTAATTTAGGTAAAGTATGTACGCTCAGAATATGATCTCGCCATGCACCAGAATGGGAATGGTAAGACAATGCACCAAGAAAAACACAAGGCATAAACCAGGATACTGATCCAACTGACGCAGTACCAATCAATGCACGTGATGGCGTAGGAAAAGGAATGTAACAACACTCCAAAAAAATATATATATAAGTCCGTCCGTGCACAAGTTCACAGGTAGTTTTCAATTTTCAAGGTGAAAGGTTTTCAGCAGAGCGCATAATGGAAGCATTTTCACTGAGTCCATATATTCAGAGGAACCGAGGTAGGTACCAAATTTTGAGGGCAAGGAAAGGCGTACGACAACAAAAAAAAGGGCAAAGAAGAAATAGTTTTTTCATAATAACAATATATTAACAAAAAACACCCAGAAGAAACATTTATACAAAACAAAGAAAACAACAATCATCCAAAGGTCAGTTAGTTCTGACTTCCAAAAAAGAAAAAAAAAAGGATGGGACGACCATATTAATTTTCTGATTGTTTTTCAAAGAGAACAGCTAGACTCGAAACCTTCAATAATAATACAACCTCTTTTACATGAGGAGTGTCCTACACAAGGAAAACAGAAATTTACTTATGGACACGAAAAAAACATTAAAATTTGAAAGACATATGGGCCACTGTACAATAATACATGTAGAAGAAAAAAAGCGCGGAAGGGATGCGGAATAGGAAGGTGGGGAAAGGGGAGGGACGTGAAAGAAAACAGTACCAATGGCTGCCAACAGGGATTTGGAAAAATAGGATCAGTCAGTATCGATGAAATTCCAAAATAGCAAACAGAAGCTAGGTGATAGTTCAATTGATTCTATTCATGCGTTTGCTCGGGAAAACAGTTGAATTTCAATGGTTCATATCGCAGCAATCACTTGACGTATCACAAAGTCCAACTTCGGAGTAAGATGGTAATGTAATTCCAAAGTAAGGTACCGCTATCAATAGCTGCAGTTGGCTTATTATCAACATGAACTGCCATTGGTAGCCAGTAACGGCAATTTGAAAATTAAGGAAGTGCAGCATTAGAAGAAAGTTCAAAGAACAACATGGAAATGAAATAAATTAAAGTTTTCGCTCACCCGTCCAGCAGTCGTAGCTTTTCAATGGTATACAAAAGCACATTTCAAAAGAAACATTGCACACAGTCCAGCTGGTAGCAAAATAAAACCAAGTCCTCCCTCCACACAAATCGTCGTGTTCATCCGAACTCGCTGCTCAAGCCCAGAGCAGGCCAATTTATATTCAGGTAGAAGCGTCCAGAAAGGACGAGAGCATACAGTACCCAATGCGCAACGAAGCGGTAGGGGAAGGAAAGAGGGAGGGTAAGCAGCACGAGCAGTTGAAGCTGGACGGGCGAAGAGAGCACAGACAGGTTAGTAGCGGCATATGCAGCGTAGTAAACGTAGAATCCATAAAACAGTAGAAAAATTCGGAGCACGTTATATACTCCCAGCAGCCGGAGAAATCCGAAGGATTGGGTGTAGAAGCGACGAAAGTCCATTGATGCTCCAGAGGGGCGCCGAACTCAGGAACACGAAGAGAGTGTCGTCGTCGAGGAGGCAAAAACAAAAAGCAAGAACAGGCATGAGTTACAAGTAAGAAGAGAAGAGAAAAAAAAGGGAGGGGCAGAGGGGAGGGGAATAAAAGAGAAAGAATGATCCGAATCGAAAAAAAGGGAGGGATGAGACAAGAAAAGGAGAGGGGTTACAAAAAAAGGTTTTACAATAAAAGTTACAATATGTATATATAAGTGGCCGTACAAAAATTTTACAAAAAAGTTAAGTAAATGAAAGTACAATGACAAAGGAGTATTTAATAAGATGGTGTCCCATAAAAAAAAGAAACCCATCAGGGGAAATGATCGATGGGGGAGCCGGAGGAAGTGACGAAGTGTGTGGAGGGAGCATGACCGGGTGAGCGAAAGAAAAAAGCAAAGATATGAACCACAGAAAAAAGGGAAAGAAAAGGGGGGGGGGACATGGGTGAACAAACGCAAGTAAAGAAAAAACAATAGTACAGTAGGAAAAAAAAGATGAAATGAAGTATGAATTGTCCATCCCTGCGGCAAGCCAAGGGGTTAAGCGGAGAACTTTTTTAAGAGGGAAAAATGAGCCTTACGAATATCATTAGGATTGTCCAAGGATTGCAACAAAGCTGTAACAGGGGACGGAAAGGAAAGAATGCGAAAGGGCCCAAGACAACGGGGAGAAAGCTTAGCAGATAAGTGTTGAGAGGAGGAACTGATGGGATGGTTTTTGAAGAGAACTAAATCCAAAGGTTTGAAGGTGGGAGAGCGAACCCGAGAATTGTAAGTTTTTTTATGGAGGTCTCTGGCTTGAAACAACTTTTTGAGAGCATCTTGCAAATGATCAGGGGTGAGAAGATGAGGTGGTGTGGTCAACAAAGAGGACAAATCCCATGTCAAAGAGAGAGGGGTGTGTAATTCACGGCCTAAAAATAATTTAGCCGGAGTATAAGAGGTTGAATTATGAACAGTAGCGTTTGATGCCAAGGCAAAATAAGGCAATTCGGCATCCCAAGTCCGGTGATCATGTGAATGAAAAATAGATAGAAGGGCTTTTAGATTACGATGATAACGCTCAACGATGTTAGCTTGAGGGTGGTAGGGGGAAATATTGATTTTCTTAATCCCATGAGAAAAACAAAAATTATAGAAGAGTTTAGAAGTGAAAACAGTAGCATTATCAGACACAAACATTTTAGGAATTCCAGTGATGGGGAAAATTTGGGTAGAAAGTAAGTTAATAATTATCTGGGAAGAAATAGTTCGTAAAGGACGAAGAACAATAAATTTAGAAAAACCATCGAGTAAGGTGAAAATATAAGAGTTAGATTTCGAAGATTTTACAAGAGGTCCCACAATATCAACATAGAATTTCTCAGCAGGGTAAGTAGGGCGAGAGGCAGCATAATTACCATAGGGCTGATGATTGGGGGCCTTATGTTTCTGACACAAGTCACATAAGCGGACCCACGAATATACCTCTTTCCGCATCTGAGGCCAAAAGAACTGAGAAGCAAGACGAGCATAATTTTAGACATGCCAAAGTGACCCCCAACAGGGGATCCATGGAAATACTGAAAAACCATTTGTCGGAGACTGGAAGGGAGAACGAGACGAGGAGTGGCGCGCGGAGTAGGTTTGAAAATTAAAAGCTGATTGTGGAGACGAAAGGGGCCAGAATAATCGGGAGAAGAAAGATCTTGACAAAGTTGTTGACAATAAGGATCAAGTTTTTGATGATCAAGACATGATTGAAAGGAAAGGGGAAAATTGATAAGGGAAGAAATAGAAGTAACAGAGTTGATAGGAAGTTGATTAAGCTCAGAAAGATGAGATGAAGTATCATCAAAAAGCCGAGATAGCGCGTCAGCAACAGAATTATGATACCCGGAAACGAACTTAAGAGAAAATTTGAAACGGGATAGGCGAAGCAACCATCTACCGGTACGTCCAATTTTGGGGGCATTATGTAATAACCAAGAAAGGGCCTGGTTATCAGTACTAACTAAAAATTCGCGATGGTCTAAGTACTCCGCAAAATGCTCAATGGAAAGAATGAGAGCTAAAGCCTCCCTTTCATACACAGAATATTTACGTTCAACGGGGGTAAGAAGACGACTGAAATAAGCAACAGGTAAAGTTTGATCGTTCTTCGTCTGCTGGAGAACAGCACCTATGGCAACATCGGAGGCGTCAGTGGAAAGTTCAAATTTAAAATCAAAATCAGGGATTTGCAAAAGAGGGGCCTGAGAGAGTTTAGATTTTAACGTATCAAAGGCGGTTTGTTGAAGAGAAGACCAATGAAATTTGATACCTTTACGTTTAAGCAGATTGAGGGGTTCGGAAAGTAAAGAAAAATTGGGAATATATTTGGCATAAAAACCAATCATCCCAAGAAAGGAACGTAATTGCTTAAGATTAGAGGGAGGAGGTATTTTGTGAATGGCAGAAACTCTTTCAGGGTCGACAGCCCCCCCCTGTGAACTTAAGATGTGACCCAAAAATTTAATAGATGTCTGGGCGATAAGCACCTTAGAAGGGTTGACAGTTAAGACGACTGAGCGGAGGCGAGTCAACACTTCACGAACATGGAGTAAATGGGTTTCAAAATCTGAAGAATAAATAAGAATATCATCAATAAAAGGAAATAAGTATTTATATTTTATATCAGCAAACAAGGAATCCACAAACCGCTGCATAATTTGTGAGCCAAGATTCAAACCGAAAGGGACTTTTTTGAATTGATATAGTCCATTCGGGGTAATAAAAGCCGTATAGCGAGAACTAACGTCATCTAAAAGAATTTGATTATAAGCCGAATTTAAATCAAAGATGGTAAAAAACTGAGCATTTGAAAAATGTTGAAAAGCAGATTGCAATTTTGGCATGGGATAGGCATCATAGAGGATGCGAGAATTTAATTTTCTATAGTCCACTATAAAACGAGAGGATCCATCGGGTTTATCGACGATGAAAGCGGGAGAGGCATAATTAGAAGATGATGGAATAATAGTCTCAGTTTGAAGCATTTGATCAACTAAGGAATTCAAAATTTTCATGCGAGGGGGACTCAAAAAATAAGGAGAAGAACGAACCGGGGTAGGATCAGTAAGATCAATGTGAGCAGAAAAATATTTAACGGTGCCCAAAGTGGGGGTAATGACATCGGAAAACTCTTCAAGTAAGGACTGAACGCGGTCAGAATGAACCGAATTTATAGGTAAACATGTAGAGGGATGAGAAAGAGGGAAGTCAAAACTATGAACCAATGGAATAGACTTAGAGGAAAAATGAAAGGAGACCGTAGAGTTGACCGAATCCAATATGAGTCCAGTATGGGAAAAAAAATCAAAACCTAAAATAATAGGTGATGATAAGGTCTGAACAACCAAAAAGGTAAAAGGCCAAGAAAAATCTTGCATCTTAATATTCAAAGAAATAGCACCAACGATTTCTAAAGGTTGATTGCAGGCAGAAAGACAACGTACAGTAGAGGGAGAATAGGAGAGCTGGGGACATAAAGATTGCAAAGATTGAAAAAATGACAAACTAATAAGAGAAACAGCAGCACCAGAATCTAACAAGGCAAGAGAGGGTAGGTTATTAACGGTGACAAGAATATGAGAGGTCGGAGGTAGGAAAGAGGTAGAACAAGGCGAAAAGGAAGAAGAGGTGAAGGGAATGGGTGAAATCACAGAGGTAGGACGAGGTGTCTGAAGAGTGTGGGAAGGCAGATTTTCCCCATGAATACGCCGACTGCCTAGCGGCGAGGGGGAAAGGCGTTTCCCACAGGCAGAGAGGTGCAAAACTTAGAAATATGACCCGGTCCTTTACAGCGAAAACAGACAATGGGGGAACGAACATTAGAAGGACGCAGAGCAGAAGATGATGTGGAGGAAAAGGAAGACGGAATAGGCGGTGGTGGAACGGAAGAATAATAAGAAGTATCGCTTAACGCAGACAAAGCATGAGATTGAGCCAGAGTATATAATTGAAGCATAGAAGTTGGAGGGTTCAGTGCATTAAAAAGTTGTCGAAAGGAGGGAGTAGCATAAAACTGAACAATCGAAATTAATTCAGCAACATTGTGGGCAATATTTAGGACATCACTATAAGTAGTGATAGAATCTAAATAATCATGTGCGGATTCAGTCGGAAGTTGGTGACGACGAATGAACTCGGTACTGAGTTTAAAACGTATCTCATAAGGCAAAAAATAATTATGAATAGCATTACGTAACTCATACCAGGTGGAAAAATGAGACATGTTATCCAACCAAAATTTAGAAAAAAAACCCGTGGTCTTAGCGGATAACAAACCAAGCATTTGAGGAAAGGAGGCTAAATTGAGATTGAGAAATTTACGAACAGAGAAAAGCCACATAGTAAGGTTACGAGGATCAGTCGCTATTAACTGCGGAACCTGAAGTAAGGATTGTTTGATAATATGAACATTCAAGGAACTGTCAACAGCACTAAGTTGGGGAGTGGATGGAGAAGAATGGGGGCCTAGATCCGGAGCCATGTTGTGATGGTGAGAAAACGGGAAAGATTTGTGATCAGAAAACGGGTTAGTGGATGAAGGAGTCGAAGGATAAGAGAAGGAACTCGGAGGAGTAGAAATAGAAAAAGAAATCAAGTCATTGACGGGAGGGTTAGGCAAAGAAAGATTATGATAAGTAGGAGGGGGAGAAGAATTGTCGTCACCCAAAGGGAAATTATCAGAGAAGCATGCCATAATGGAAAATTTACTAAACGAAATGGAGTAATGAGAGAAAAAGGTCTGCTACCATTTGTGATGAACAACTGAGTGTGTGACGTGACGGTGACAGAGTGGGTCTGGGTCGTAATTTAGGTAAAGTATGTACGCTCAGAATATGATCTCGCCATGCACCAGAATGGGAATGGTAAGACAATGCACCAAGAAAAACACAAGGCATAAACCAGGATACTGATCCAACTGACGCAGTACCAATCAACGCACGTGATGGCGTAGGAAAAGGAATGTAACAACACTCCAAAAAAATATATATATAAGTCCGTCCGTGCACAAGTTCACAGGTAGTTTTCAATTTTCAAGGTGAAAGGTTTTCAGCAGAGCGCATAATGGAAGCATTTTCACTGAGTCCATATATTCAGAGGAACCGAGGTAGGTACCAAATTTTGAGGGCAAGGAAAGGCGTACGACAACCAAAAAAGGGCAAAGAAGAAATAGTTTTTTCATAATAACAATATATTAACAAAAAACACCCAGAAGAAACATTTATACAAAACAAAGAAAACAACAATCATCCAAAGGTCAGTTAGTTCTGACTTCCAAAAAAGAAAAAAAAAGGATGGGACGACCATATTAATTTTCTGATTGTTTTTCAAAGAGAACAGCTAGACTCGAAACCTTCAATAATAATACAACCTCTTTTACATGAGGAGTGTCCTACACAAGGAAAACAGAAATTTACTTATGGACACGAAAAAAACATTAAAATTTGAAAGACATATGGGCCACTGTACAATAATACATGTAGAAGAAAAAAAGCGCGGAAGGGATGCGGAATAGGAAGGTGGGGAAAGGGGAGGGACGTGAAAGAAAACAGTACCAATGGCTGCCAACAGGGATTTGGAAAAATAGGACCAGTCAGTATCGATGAAATTCCAAAATAGCAAACAGAAGCTAGGTGATAGTTCAATTGATTCTATTCATGCGTTTGCTCGGGAAAACAGTTGAATTTCAATGGTTCATATCGCAGCAATCACTTGACGTATCACAAAGTCCAACTTCGGAGTAAGATGGTAATGTAATTCCAAAGTAAGGTACCGCTATCAATAGCTGCAGTTGGCTTATTATCAACATGAACTGTCATTGGTAGCCAGTAACGGCAATTTGAAAATTAAGGAAGTGCAGCATTAGAAGAAAGTTCAAAGAACAACATGGAAATGAAATAAATTAAAGTTTTCGCTCACCCGTCCAGCAGTCGTAGCTTTTCAATGGTATACAAAAGCACATTTCAAAAGAAACATTGCACACAGTCCAGCTGGTAGCAAAATAAAACCAAGTCCTCCCTCCACACAAATCGTCGTGTTCATCCGAACTCGCTGCTCAAGCCCAGAGCAGGCCAATTTATATTCAGGTAGAAGCGTCCAGAAAGGACGAGAGCATACAGTACCCAATGCGCAACGAAGCGGTAGGGGAAGGAAAGAGGGAGGGTAAGCAGCACGAGCAGTTGAAGCTGGACGGGCGAAGAGAGCACAGGCAGGTTAGTAGCGGCATATGCAGCGTAGTAAACGTAGAATCCATAAAACAGTAGAAAAATTCGGAGCACGTTATAATACTTGCTCTTTATCGGTCCGAGACTTAGACTTTGAAGGGAGGAAGGAATAAGATTGAAATCTTTTGAAATGTGGGTAGGGAGAAATATGGAGAATATCAACTGGCAAAGCAAATTAAGCAATGAAGTAGTACGAGAAAGAATAGGCGAATAAAGGACGACAATACTGCAAACATTCAAAAGAGAAAGAAGAATTGGTTAGGTCACTGTTTACGAAGGAAATGTTTATTGACACAGGGACTGGAAGGAAGAAGGAGAGAGGTATCAGATGATGGACAGTGTGAAAAAATGCATGAGAACAGCTGCTGATAAGCAGAGAACCAATGATGATGGTGTTTAAGTTTCCTTCTCACTTTGTTTCGAATATTGAGTTAATTGCAGACTCTACCTAAAGGGGTTCATTAGCCTCAGTGGAAACTGTAACCAATAAATTAAAAGAATCAATCGATGTGTAATCCTAAACGACCCTGAAATGTTATTTGTACACCACGAGCCACACATTGTACATTATACCGAATAACTTGATAAACGAGGGTTTCTGTAAAGATACAAAAATGACATCATTCGGGAACATTTGTAGCTGCGTCATCTGTACTGAAATCTATTACTTTGAACAAAGAGAAACATCTGGGTCCATCATCCTCGGAAATGAAGAAGACTTCCGACAGAAACTGGCGGATTTCCAAAGCGTTGTTGCAGAAGGTCGAGCGACTTACCCGCGGTGTGGGCTGCATCCACGGTCGTTGTAGGGGTAAGCTTGTGGAGGGACAAAAATGGCGCGAAACCCGCATCAGTGCGGTAATAATGAGATCACTGGTATCCCCTGGACCGGACACAACGCACCAAATCGTAACCCACGCACTCTGGGCTCTGTTTTGTCCCTTATCGATGACATAAGACTGATCCCGTATTACAGAACTTGCGGACGACACTTTCTCATTGAATGGCTCCTCAGACTGTTCTTTAACGTGAAGTACACTCGGCCCATTCTGATGCCCGACCCATATCCTCACACCTTAGCCTCTGCTTAAAGAATCAGTCAACATAAAACTGAACTTACAATGTCTCAAGCTGATATATCGTCACGTAAGGAACCATACCGCGCACTGGCCGCGTCTCCCATGCACATGTAGAAACGCAGCCCTTCATGACAATTTTCGTTCTGTTCATTTTCCTACGCTTACTTATGAAGGAAAATGTACCTTAGCGTACCGTACTGTAGAAAAGAATGTGTGCAGGAATTATTTACGCAGGCCTGGTTCATTTTCCTTTATACACCAGCAGAGAACAATGAACACAACGAAAATTGTTCTGGTCGACTACATTTACTGAGAGGCGTGGCATTGTGAGATAGGTTGTACTGTTTCTTAAGTGACGATATACAATATTTCTACTTTGCAAGGGAAACTCCGACAGCACATAAACAGTTATTTATGTTTTGTTTGTTTGTTTATAATAGTTCTTACCAGAGTCCTAAATTTAGCTTTTCCAAATATCAAACAACCAAAAAAACTCCATGGCCCACTCTCGGCTTTCTTGACCGAGGACTCCATCTCACAATCAGATAGCTCCTCAATTGTAAGCACGTAGGCTAAGTGGACCTTGAGCCAGCCTTGAGATACTGATAAATATACCTGACCTGGACGGGAATCGAACCCGGGACCTCCGGGTAAGAGGCAGACATGCTACCCCTACACCGACGGTCCGGCTTTGAAAACATCACACAATAATATATATAACTTACAATGTAAACATAATCGTTCCTACATGTGTCTATTTTGTCATAAATATGTCTAATGGCTGGGGGGTCATCCGGACATTTGTGTAACGTAACGCGACAGGTCTTGATCACCAAGCATGGTGCGGCTGCAAGTCAAGTTCCTTTGACGTAGAGCTGCAGTTCTTGAGTTTCATTCACTGAAAGACATATTGATGATCATTTGCTTTCCGAAAAGGGAACCGTTCGTTTTTATGGTATGTCTGTACGCACAAAGAGCTATGTTCAAATTCAATGGAGCAGGTCAAGTTGTTTTAATACCTAGCAGGAAACTCACGAAGGAAGTTGTCTTCCACCAATTTTATTCATTATTTCGATCGTTATAAAATCAGTGAAGGGCAGATTCAGGCAACAAATGCGCTTGTATTTGTTGATGGTGTTATGCTCTGGGATGAAACAAAATCAGAGATTCAGGCTGGACTATATTTTTGGCATGAAAGATTTGAAAGAATGGACAAGATCATCAGCCAAACTGAAACAGTAGTTTGGTGATGAGTCGAAACCATGAATTAGTCCATCTGCGAGTACAAAATGAAAATTTAGTGATTGTCTTTTTTCTGATAGTACCATAAACCATGAACTAAACAATAGGATGTAAACTGCATCAAAATATGACTACTCCGTTCGTCAACTATTTTGGGATGGCACATTCCATTCAAGGTTCAAAGATCACCCTATATAAAACATGTCCTGTACCAATTCTAACATGCTGACTGGATGCAGAAAGTTGCATAAGAAGTCACCTACAGGCTACTGAAAATTATTTCGTTCATGTCTCCAAAAGACAAGGAAAGACAAAATGAGAAGTTAGAATAACTGGTAACATCGTGAATTGGGTCCGTTGGGAACTATAGAATAAAGGGGATTATTGTGGTCTGGACGTATGAGAATGATGGTTTAAAAATATCCCCTAGAGTGTACTTCGAAAGAAATGTTTTTGGTAAGAGGCCGAGAGGGGTCCTCCTGATAGTTGTGTAGAACATCAGCTCGAGACGTGGAGGAAGTTTATACCCAGCTTCCTCTAATGAATACTTGATTATAATATCCCTTTCTTGAGGGAACTGTAACTCAAGTGTTCTCTTCAACTTTGAAATTATACGACACTCTCTAAGCGCCCTGTTCTTGATGGCCGACTTGCAACGTTACTATTCGAAACGACGGTCGCATGTCTTTGACATTTAATCCCTCTTACAGAAACAGGTGTTCAACAATATCATTATCTTTCCCCACTGTAGCACTGCTCAGATATGGTGCAATATGTTCAATGTATTCAATATAACATGATTTAAAGACTCCTTGCATTTGGTAGCAGATTGTAAATTCACTGTTCCATGCACCCTTGCTAAACTGCCTTGTTGTTGTTGGAGTCATCAGTCCATACAGTGATTTGATGCAGCTCTCTTATCCTGTAGTAAAATTTTCATTTCTACCTACCTCCTACATCCTACATCTGCTTGTCATATTCATACCTTGGTCTACTCCTACCGTTATTACCATCTACACTTCCCTTAAAAAACCAACTGAACAAGTCCTGTGTCCTGTCATTCTATCCCTTATTCTTGCCAAATTTAGCCAAATGAGTCTCCTCTCACCAATTCGATTCAGCATCTCTTATTCGTGATTCGGTCTGTCCATTTCACCTTCAGCATTCTTCTGTAATACCGCATTTCAAAAGCTTCTATTCTCTTTCTTTCTGGGCTAGTTATCATCCATGTTTCACTTCCATACAACGCCACGCTCCAGAAAAAATGTCTTCATAAACATCTTCCTGATTCCTATACCAATGTTTGATGTGAGCAAATCTCTTTTCTTAAGAAAGCTCTTCCTTCGTTGTGTTAGTTTGCATTTTATGTCCTCCTTACTTCTGCCATCAATAGTTATTTTACTACCCAAGTAACAATATTCACTTACTTCCTTTACGACTTCATTTCCTAATCTGATATTTGTTGCATCACCTGCCTTCGTTCGACTGCACTCCATTACTTTTGTTCCGGATGTAGTTATTTTCATCTTGCACTTGTTCCCCAAGATTCAGTCCATACAATTCAGCAACTTCTCGAGATCTTGTGCAGTTTCAGATAAAATAACGATATCATCGGCAAATCTCACAGTTTTAATTTCCTCTTCCTGGATTGTGTTTCCTTTGCCAAATTTTGATTACTTTGATTACCGTTACTGCCTGTTCTATGTAAACATTGAAAAGGAGGAACCTTGCCTCACTCCTTTCTGCATTGCTGCTTCTTTCTCAAAGTCCTCGATTCTTATCCCTGCAGACTCCTTTTATACACATGTCTCGGTATCTGATCCCGATCAGCTTCGTAATCACAAATAGCTTGATCCTGAAAATATAATTAATGCCTTTTCAAGGGAAGTGTAATTGAATTTCGTTGAAAACAAATAAAATGTTCTCTTCAACTTTGAAATTATACGACACGCTCTGAGTGCCCTGTTCTTGATGGCCGACTTGCAGCATTACTATTCTAAAGATTGCTTCATGTGTTCCTAAATCCTGAATCCAAACTCATCTTCTTCAACCCAGCTTCAACTTGTCTTTCCATTCTTCTGCAAACCGTTTTAAAAATTCAATATACGAAGATTCGATTTCGTGTTGAATATTTCTACGTTCTAAATAAAAGTACGCCTATGCATATTTTAGGGTATGAAATTTTATTCATATTTCTCATGTATAAATCTTGATATCTTATACCAAGTAGTCCTACAAATTTGTGTTAAAAATAAAATTAAGAACGTATAGTCGAGTAAGACCGTACTGGTTTCGGCGATATTTTTCGCAGGTAGATTTCCGCAAACAAGAAGTTTCTGTGACAAAGAACACCTTTAAAACCTGACGAAGATGTTATATACGTGGAAGGTCCGTGGAGATCGTTATAGATGACAAATCGATTTCATCATCGTTGCAGAAATTAAACAAAACACTCTATGACACTACCTGGAGCTGATGCCAACACAGATAAAAATATGTTAAAATCAAACTGTGGATAAGATGGAAAATGCTGAGGAAATCTAATAATGTATCAAAGTGCAATACATGATGAGATCAAGTTTATAGAATTCAGAGAAACCAATAAAATAGGGGCATTGCCACAGCATACCAATACCAAATGGTTGACAGTATATAAATCTGTCGGCAACCGTCAAGATGATTTTCCGTGGTATGACATGTTCACATCAGAAACGCTGGGTCACTTCCTTGTCACTCCTAACCCATTGTCGCCATGGAATCTGTGTCGGTGCAACGTAAAGTAAATTCTTTCAAAATCTGTCATCGAGGCTGCTGAAGAAGTGATCACACAGCCTATTCTGTCCAAAATCACTGAAAGAGGGGGAGAAGACTCCAAAATGAAACAGATCCAGAATGGGAAAATGCCAAAGAAAATTGGCTCCATAAAAATGTGAAGAACTGGAAAGGCAAGGAAAGGGAGTCTTGGAAATGAGAATAGAAACTGATCATAAGTAACTCTAACTAAAAAGCTGTCGTTGAAAAGACACGAACGACGAGCCTCTGGGAAAAGTACATTGAAACTTTATATAATCAAGAAAAAAGGCTGATGAGGACACTTGAGGCATGTGGCTTTCAGTCACTGACGTAGGCCTGGTTCGATTTCGCTAGACCGAATAACAATAACGTTGTTTGAGTGAATCTCTTAGAGTTTTGCATCGTCCTCAAATGTATTTGTGTTTTTTCCTGAATTGTCGCCATGTGTTAGAGAGAAGCCTTTCTCCTCTTTCTGTAAACACAGCTTGAGTAATTTACTAAAAATAAGGGATTTTATACAAAAGTAATCCTATTTTACAGAAAGATTTGTGTTTTGTCCGACAAAATAATGAGCTAGGCAGCCAGATGTTCTCACAAAACGATGGCAAGATGTTGGCTAAGAAAAGCCTGTGTAAAGAAAGTTCAGAAAATATCTAAGATTTATGTTGGTAAAATATTTCAGTACTGTGCTTGGAATAATGACATGTGTACACATTGATTCTGCAAATGGTATGTAGTCAACCGAAAGAGTTATTTCAATGTAAACTTCTCTAAGTCAACTTCTAACTACTGTCGCCAAAAAGTATCCGAAATCGTGTAGACCCCTTTTATTTCGGTAATTAATTACTTTAGTGTGGCTACTTCTAGCCGGGTGCAGCCCTTGTAAGGCAGACCCTCCGAAGAGGGTGGGCGGGATCTGCCATGTGTAGGTAACTGCGTTTTATTGTGGTGGAGGAACGTGTTATGTGTGGTGTGTGAGTTTCAGGGATGTTGGGGCAGCACAAATACCCATTCCCCGAGTCAAGGGAATTAACCATTTAAGGTTAAAATCTCCGACCCGGCCGGGAATCGAACGCGGGATCCTCTGGACCAGAGGACAGCACGCTAACTATTTATCCATTTCGGTTAATGGAAGAGTTACTGAATTATGATTGATTTGATGTTATAAATTGTTCTTCCACGGATTTGTACAAAATTAACAAATTAGAATGAATGAGCTCGTAATCTGGTCTAAGTTTTAACCGGCCCGAGTGACTCAGACGGTTGAGACCCTGGCCTTCTGACTCTAACTTGGCAGATTGGACCCTGGCTCAGTTCGGTGGTAACAAATATGTCAGCATCGTGTCGGTAGATTTACTAGCACAAAAAATAACTCCTGCGGGACTAAATTTCGGCACCGTGGCGCCTCCGAAAACCGTAAAAGTTCTTAGTGGGACGTAAAGCCAATAAGATGTTTATTATTAACACGAGTATCTTCAGTCTCTAACAAACTGGGTAGCAGCTGTAGGCACTCCACTCTGTCGCTACTTCAACTCTGACCTTAACGAGCTGCACGTCGCTCATTAGCAGACTAAATTCTCTCATTCATAACCAGAATATTTTTCATCTGAGGAACGAAGGAATACTGTGGCCGTTAAGAGGAATCGTTTCTCTGGGTATGAAATTACTCTGACATATCAATATCACTCTCTGTATTTACAATTACGTTTTCTCCCGTGAAGCAAATTTTGTGGACATAGTGAAAACTGTACAAAATGCGTTCAGTATATCAATTTAATTCACTTAGGATAGCTGTCTTTATACTAGGAAAACCACATATGTTCAGTCAAGTAATGAATGCATAAGGACAATAAGAAAATACCTATAATTTATTTTCATTGGACTTTTTTATAATGTTGCAATATGTATTTACTGGATTCTATTTATTCAAATTAATTTTAAGTTATATAAATGATTGTGTACTTTTTTGATTGAATCGCTCAAAATCGCAGTTGACATTTCTTGGAGAAAGGGTAGAGTCTCGAAACCTTTTGTAAATAGTCAGAGAGATCCGCGCGCACCAAACAACGCACCAATAACTTCCCAATTATTAATTTTATACTTGTACCCAACGTCACGAAAGCAAAGCTCATACTGACTCTTCTTTCGTGTATCAACCCGTTTGGACTGCTTTTTATATCGCTCAAATCTGACTGTTAGATCAATAATGACGCCTTTCTTGGATACCTGTTGACGTACAGGTTACTTGTTCATAAACTTCGAACTGGTTTGTATTTCGAAAGCAGTCAGCTATTCTTCTTCTTAGTCTATGGTGCGTGTTATTTCTTAAGAGCTTCTCTTTGCAGCAGAAACCAAGAACATAAAGAAGGATTTCAATCTCGTTGCACTCGCAGCAACGGGCATCTAGATTTCCGCCCGGAACACTTCTTGGTTTCTGTTGATTTGCTGATAAAACCAGAATATTTTTGGAAAGAAGAAGTAAGAGCGTAGAGAAATCATCAATCCATGGAGAATGGGCATGTAACATCACTATCGGGAAGAAAGTGGTTGGTAGGCCTACACTACTAAGGCAACATGTGTCGTGCTGGAATAAGAGACTCGCCCGTACCATTCAGCATTTCTCCAGATCTTCTTATCATCGGCAAATATCAGAGTTCTTATTTCCTTTACCGCTTCCTCTAGCTGCAGCCTATCCTCACTACTTTCTGGGTGACTGCTTCCTTTTCGGAGCCGTAGATTCCTATCACTGCGGACTGAAATTTTTACAGATTGTACATAATTATTCCTCGTTATCATCTTCAGAACCTCAAATAGATTCGGACATAAGATCGGACAAACACGCCCTAGTTTTCCTCTCATTCTCTTAGAGATTTGACTCGAGCCTGCTCAATTTTTACTGAAACGGACGGTTTAATTCAGGCGATTTTCATCGATATTACGAAGTGATTGTCGAATTGTTTAAAGACTTCAGACTAGCTCTCAGAGGTACAATCGGACAAGTGATATGATTTTAAAGATGGGAATTGTTCAGAAAACCTCTCCTGAAATTATTTTTCGAGCAGTTCCATCCTGAATTCTGCGCCACATATTTTTGCCTTTCAAAGAAACATATGCATCATTCAAATGATTTGCAAAATTGTCTTACATCACTATAGGCACAGTGAGATATACTAGTGATGGTCAGCCCTGGATTGTGTCAGGAATCCCTATCCCTCAAAAGCTGCATTGGACCGGGCGAGTTGGCCGTGCGCGTAGAGGCGCGCGGCTGTGAAGCTTGCATCCGGGAGATAGTAGGTTCGAATCCCACTATCGGCAGCCCTGAAAATGGTTTTCCGTGGTTTCCCATTTTCACACCAGTCAAATGCTGGGGCTGTACCTTAATTAAGGCCACGGCCTCTTCCTTCCAACTCCTAGGCCTTTCCTATCCCATCGTCGCCATAAGACCTATCTGTGTCGGTGCGACGTAAAGCCCATAGCAAAAAAAAGAAAGCTGCATTGGAAAGGCCTGTACACTATCAACCCTCTTAAAACCGCAACAAAATCCTAATGTACGGAACGACGCTTATGTTGGTTGTACACAGGACTAACTGGGTAAGCTAATTGTGCCGTTTTCTGGCACAGGAGTTTTAAGAGCTATGTACTATAAGAGAGCGCCAGTTGCTAGACTCTGCAGCCAGTGGACCATGCTACACATATTGACCGCCCCGCGCAGGCTGCAAAGTGTCGGACGCTCAACAGGTAGCGTGAATGTTGCCAGGATTAACGATTTGATAGAATTATTCGTAAAACCTAACTTTACTAGCTATAATGGTGTTATTATTCACTAAAGTTATTGTTTTGAATGGATAGCAGAATCTTCCACGAGCATTCAGGTGATAAGGCATCTAAATGCTAGTTGCGATAGTGGATGACAGAAACTCGACTATTGAGCGTCCCGGCAAAGTCAGTTACTTTTTAAAATATATAAGTCGGTCTTTGAACAGTGCCTCGGCGCAACCTCGTCTGCAGAGGAAAGGCAGGGTCGGCGGTCAACGCCCTTTCGTTGGTCAAGGTCACAGTCTTCCCCTTCGGTGTCTGTCAAGTAAGATCGAAGTGAAGTGAAGACACAATACCTTGACATACCCTGAATACCTACACACTGGAGTGCCGGAATTTTACCTACGGGAATTCCTTAAGGAGCGAACGACCCACAATTTTCACATTTGTCTAGAGAAACTTGGTCCTGAGATTCGATATATTAGGTCCTAGGATTTTCAGCTAATAATTGTTGACTACCAACCTTCATCGAGAATTGTAGGCTTGATGTCAGTACTACCATCTGGTGAGCGGAAAATTCAAGAGTTCGCTGAAATATTCAGTCGCGGAAAACGCTACGTATTAGGAGAAGGACTGACCCGCAGCACATATAAGCGAACATTCTAGGGATCGGAAGTTCATGACCTATGAATATGCATGTACTTATGCCTTAAGAAGTACCTATAGATGCAACAAAATATGCATAATCAATTTGAACGTATTTCCATAAAATAAAATAATCTGTAACTTGCGTCATTATTCCATGGATTTTGAAGTGCTAGCCTCATCGTCGGTGAATTCTTCACTATTGCAGTTAACAGCTAGGAAATGGGGGATGCTTTCCATAGTCTGTCGTTTCTCAGTGAAGCTGTGTAGCGGGGAAAACTCCTTTCTACATCGCACGAAGTGACAGGGGCAGTCACAAATGATGATAAGGTAGTTAATTCCCTATACAGGCAGTATTCAATGTTGAACAATAACTCAAAACATACACATATTTTACGATCTGATTTACATAGAAAGGTCTTATGGCGACGATGCGATAGGAAAGGGCTAGAAGTGGGAAGGAATCGTGCGTGGTCTTTATTAACGTACAGCCACGGCGTTTGTCTTGTGTGAAAATGGGAAGCCACGGAAATCATTTTCAGGGCTGCCGACAGCGGGGTTCCAATCTACTACCTCCCAAATGGAAGCTGATAGCTGCATGACCGAAAACGCACAGACTCTTGCTCGGTTTAGTGTAAAGTAGCTAGATTGGCAACACTGATTCTGAAGCGAGTGCGGGGAAACACCGGGAATGCGTCACAGACACATTACGTTATACTGCGCAGCTAAACGCTCATTTCTTAGTCATCACATTCCTTGCACTCGCTTAATGAAAATATTAATATTCCTTTATGGCATAAAACAATATGATGCATCTATTAAAAAATGCAAAATATGTATGTTTATGCGCAATAAAATGGTCACATATTAGTGATTTTCATAAATAATTTACCAGCATATTAGCACAACGCTGGGGAAATATATATGCAAATGCATCAACTTCCGATGCCTAACAATCACTCGTACAATATTGAACATTACCGGGGAAAGTTCTCAGCTGAAATATTTCTCACAGTGGTTTACGCAGGCACAGCGAGCATATAGAGTCCCCCTTGCTCTTTCTTCCCTTACAAACAGAATTACTAATACTAGTGAATCTCTCCATTTTCACCTCAATTCATGCCACCCACTGAACGTTTTAAAATCAGAATTCTACATTTTATGAAAGTGTACAGGAAAACAGACTGAAAAGACAAGAAAAAGGGAACCGTTTATCAGAAACAAAAATGATAACAGGAGAAATTTAGTTTCGCCATCATAAATTTTTAATTATTTTAATATGTTCCAATTTTGTGGGGTGGTAGTGGTGGTGGTGATTACTATTTTAAGAGGCAGTGCAACTAGGTAACCATTCTCTGTGCAACAGTAATTGGAGAGGAAAAATGGAAGGGATTGGACACTTCAAGAAATGCAAGTATCGGCCAAGAAAAAGATAGGCCATCATACGTGATACCGTCGCGATCAGAAAGGAGTGATGAGCAATGCCAGGACTCAGCTAAGCGTCCAATGATCGCCATCCCATCTTCACTTGGTGCTCCCAGACGAGCCAAATAAAAACTGGCTAATCGACAGTCACCAGAATCGATTGTTATCACGGTCTCAACTTACCTATACCCATTTTCGAGCCGGGACGCAAGTTAGCCAAGTTTTGCAGTCGATATAGAATCTGATTGAGATAAAGCTTGCTTGAAGTTTTCAAGCTCTTTTACAAATGCCTGACTTTGGCTTTTATATCACAAACTCGCTTTTGGTCGTTGGGTTGTCTGCCACCAAACCCCAGTTGCCCTTCACTACAACTGGGCGTTAACTAACGTCGCTCCACTGTTTTCACATCTAATGCACAGCTATGTCCTTCAAAATTGGCAGACCTGTCGAAGTTGGTGGTATAAAATTTTATCGGATCTCCTTGGATTATACCATAGACCTAGATTTTTACACCTAGGGACAGAACTTCATTTGGAAGTTTGCTGTAGTGAAACGGTATGTGGTATCGACAAACGAACTGCTCCACCTGACGTCTCCTTTAGTAGCCTACATGTGTAGTTCTATGGCACTTAATCGTGTCTTGGATAATAGGCTAATACCTACCAGTTTGCCAAACTTGAAGTTTCTAGCTCATCTGGAAGTGGGTAATCTTTAATGAGAGTCAGTTAGCCATGCGACTTTATATAATACGAAGACATGAAGTTCCCGAAGGAAACCATAATTTAGTTCTATGCGGGTGTAGAAATGCTGGCCATCCTTCAAATGATCTTCTATGTTTTCATATTTTCATTTCCCAAGGCTACGGCTGCTTCTTTCCCATACCTAGCCCACCTACACCCCCAACATACCGGTACATGCAGCTTACCTCTATGGGGTATACCGGACCGAACACTGATTGAGAGGACATTACATTTTCAGTGATGAAACCGGAAGATGATGTTGCTGCTTACTACATTTCTTGCGGGGAAGAAGAGAATGAACAGGCTATATGAGTCCACTGCAAAAATGATGCATGTCACTTTTTCATCAAGAATGAGCTGAGGGTGCCATTAGATTATTTAAGGTAACTTAGGGAGATCCAGACATGAGGGAGAACTCGACACTTTTAAGCTTAGCGCCTCTGCTAACCACAGTACTGCACAGGTCAAACTTGCAACTACATTTACTGGAGCCGCATGGTTTTGTGCTCATGGAGACCCTGTTAGCTGAAGATTATCACTATAAATACAAGGCATATGAACAATTGAAGGTGAGTAGGTAGTGATATATGATTTAAAAGTAACTTGCTATAATATGATGAGTAGGTGGTGTAACGTAATAGGTAGATATGCGATACTTTTAAGATAATGTTTTAGGTTAGGCGCTCTAAGCAAGTTTCGAAGAAGCGGTGATGTCATTTCCAAATCACCAAACCTTCAGGTTGGTAAGTGTTGCGACCTCTTGCCTGCCAATGAAACTCGGGGAGATCTAGACACGACAAGCTGGGCGAGATCTCCCTGAACCTCTAAACCAGGATACATTTTTGGGGACATGGTTTAATGGTAGGTTAATTCTACAGTTTAGTATGAGTAATACATGATGACAATGTAGTGTATTAGGATATGTATAATATTTTTGTAATGCGATATTTTTATAATAATGTTTGTAGTGTTAATTTAAACTCAAATTACGAAGGTTGGAGACTGATGATAAAGTACAAGTTTCGCATTAGTAGTTTTGCATCCAAATGGTTATAGGTGGAGGATGCCACGGAAATATGTGTACAAAGGTCTGCTTGGACGATGGAATGCAGAAGATATGGCTGCTGCTATTAAGGACGTGAAAGAAAAAGGAACTACTTTGGCAACAGTTGCGAAGTATTTCAGTATTCCAAGGAATACACTCAAATCCAGAATACTATCTGGTATATCTACTATGACCTTCCAATGACGTGCAATTACATGTCAGGGAGTCATTGAAGGTCATAGGAATGATAAATACATGTGGACGGAATGGTGGTAAAATAAATTAGTGATGTGCGGCGAATTTATATATTCGTAAGATATGAGCCGACACAACTCGCGAATTGATAGTAGATCTTATGGATGAGAATCGATAGAACAAGCTCGGAACCCCGTGGTACACATCGGACCGCGTGTAAAACCGTGTAGTCACAAGCGGGTATCAATAAATACTTGCAGTAACAGTTGAGAAGAAAATCGGCCAGACATCACATCTAGTATAACAGACGTCAAGGGGGCCATGGATTGAGCCGGAATTATATACAGTTAATTATCTAACAGGCGTGTAGTATGACGTATTTCAGGTGGAGAAGAATAAACAATGGTAGCCTGCATTCCTTTGTGAATCTCTAAGATAACGTCTCCTCAATGTCAAAGTCAGATGTAAAGCAGTCAGGATCGTAGTCATGTAGTTTATAAAAAGCAGCCTCGTTTTTTATTGAAATAATGAAGTTTGAATTTGTTTTAAATGTCAATTCTTGAAGAGTACAAAAAGGATCGTGAAGCAATAGAAAGCTCAGCCCTTGCATGCGAATTAAAGCTCATAAAATTTAAGAAGTTGAGGCCTAAATACGTTTACGAACTAAGTATAGCATTGGGCGATATAAAATTTACACAGGCCAGTATTAATCTATAACAGTGGATTAAAAAAATCTGTACGAATTCAATCTAACCATTCTGTTCAAGTTTCAGGTTGAACTCAAGATGTTGACTATATTTGTGAATAAGGAAGTTCATATAGAAGAGATGTCCGAGTAAACCAGTAGGATCCTGGTGGATCCACACTCTGCCGAGATGAATGAGATGGCTGAAGAAATAACCTGACGACCAATACCCATGGAAAAACGTAGAAGTCAGATGAGTAGTCGAACCTTGCCCTTCTTGTTTACTTGTAGATGCTTATAGTAGAAGTAGATTTTTTTTTTAAATGTCACACAGGTGATATAAAATGAAATGACTTGAATGTTCTAACGTGCTAACGGTGTTAGTAACGTCATGTAATGCTACTACGTATATTAGAATATCGTTTTCCGTTGGTGAATACTAGGGTTAGGCCATCTTTCCTGCGTTGTTTTCGGTGTTTGTGGAACAGTTATAAGGCGTGTGTGATCTGAATGCCTCAGGTAAGTTTTGATGTGCTGATGTGTGAAATATTTGAAGTGGTGATCTTATGATAATGTATAATTCCGCGGAGTGTTGTGATATGTTTAGTGATCGACTCAGTGATGGTTGTATGAATAATAGCGAAGCTCTTCAAGATATTTAGCTCATTTATGTAGGGAATGATGATTGTTCTGATGATGTGGTGGACATTGTGTAGCGTAAAATATGTAGGGTCATCTAAAGGTATAGTTGACGGTATAAGCAGAGAATGATTTATTGAGTGGTGAATTGCGGTAGTGATTTAATTCTTTGAGATGGCCTATGGTTAGGATAATAGTATTGAGAGATATTTCCGCTGCGTATATTTGAGTTTATTAGATGAGCGTGTTTCGTAGCGTTGTTTGAATGCTTTTCGAAGAGTTTGGTTAGGCATGCGAGCTGACATGAGTTTAATTTAGTATCACATGGGTAGCGGAATGTATTTACGAATATACGAGTAGGATCTTCGACAAGCTACTCGAACGATAATTAGATTGTGAGATTATTGTCACCTGTACTGTAGATCAACTTGTGGTATTGCTAGATGTAGTAAGTCAGCGCTGTAGAAGTATTTTCAGCAGGATGGAATGGAGCCGATGCAACGCAGATCGTCTGGCACTTGATAGTTTGCTTATTTATGTCAGTAGATAGTACCTTTTCAGGTGCAGCCACATGATGCCGTTGGTTGGACGGAGACATGCAGTTAATTGATTATGGAGCACTGATATTATTATGCATTTGATGGATTTTCGGTGTTTATCATGTGCTGTTAGAAAATTCAAGTTATTACTCAGTTAGTTAGGTAATTATAATGAAGTAATAAGAGAAGTAGAGCAGGGAGGACAGGTTCGTCTAGTAATACGTCAGAAATGAACAAACAAGATGAACGATTTGTGACTGAAATTGTTGATTTTCCATTATATCAATTTATATTTATTTAAATGAAACAGTGTTGCGTAATGATGTGATTTTAACTTAATGACTGACAATTATTTTTCAAGATGGACTTGATTCTTTAATACGGTGTGGTATTGATGCACAAAGTTAATATATTTTTACGTTGCATATTCAGTTGTTCAGTTGTAGCCAGTTAATTTCATTTTATTAAAATTATTATACTTCCAATTTCTCATTGCAAATATTCATTTATGCTTAGTTTTAGTGAACCTATTATCTTGAAACTGATGTCAGATTATTATCAGACTAATTATTGATTGGATGTGACCGCTTCCTTTCCGAAGGGCCATGCCCTGAGTGGAGGATCATGTAAACCCCTGAATACTAGTCGAGCGAAATTATAAAATTTATTATCATCTCCGAGTTAGGCGTCCCACGAACGGTCACATAGGGTATATTTGATAGTTTTTGGCTACCCAACAGCGGGGCCTGAAAAGGAAGCAACGGGATATGATAGCAAAGGTTCAGTTAAGCAAATGAGAAATTGGAAGGTTGTGTCGGTTAATCAAGATCAGATTGTTTGTTCATTCTTGTTTATTGCGGTAGCTATCAGTCATTTCGGTACGGGTTCGGATCCATCAGGGCCTAAATAGTCAACTGATATACTTAGCGGATAGCGAGTAGAGTTAGGTAGGTGGCATTTGAGGAACGGTAGGAGAATAAAGACATTTACTGTTCGAGTACCATAACATTAATAATGGCGTCGTTGGCCCAAGTGAAGGCACTGTTAGAAGAACTGGCAGGAAGGGTAACGAAAGCGCAAGAATCACAGGAAATCGCTCTAAAAGAAATGGGAGAATTGCAAGAGACAACGGCGAAAGAAATGAGAGAATTTCAAGAGACAATGGCGAAAGAAATGAAAGAATTGCAAGAGACAACGGCAAAAGAAATAAGAGAAGCACAGGAAACAATGGCAATGGAGATGAGAAAAGAGAACCAGGAAAGGCAGGAGGCGACCAACAGAGAAATCAGGGAGAACCAACGGATCGTTGCTGAAATAGTCCAGCAGAATTCGAAGGTAATGCAAGAAGAAATGCTAGCACTGGGGTCGCGAATGTCCGAGATACAGGCTGACATGCAAGAGGACATGAGGAATTTAAGGAATGAAGTTACAACGGTCATAAACGAAAACAGGAAAGAAGTCAATGAAATGTTCGCCGAACTTAAGGCCGAGCTGAAGGTGAACGTGAACGATATCCAAGTACAGGTTGACCGCGATCTAAATGAGTTAAAGGAGGAAGTAGCAATTATACAAGGAAAGATCGTTGAATCGAGCACCAGCTGGGAAGACAAGTTCAAAAAGATATCTGAAGATGTTGAGGAAGTCAACAGAGGTGTTCATGAGGAGTTGAACACAGCAAAAGAAGACATCAGTAGCAAGTTCCAGTTGATCATCGACGAGTCAGATAAAAACCGAACACTGACTGGTCAGCAAATAAAGAAAGTGAGCGATGAGCTTGAGAACGTACAAAATGACATTCAAAACATGAAAATTGACAGCGAAACAACGAAGAGGCTTGTACTGACCACTTTAGAGAAATCATCGTCAACGGATAACGAAAGGAAGACAGAAATAGATTGCCAATTTGAGATTCCAGTAGGCAATACTGATGGTAGCGAGAACAGCGTCATGCATACCGGGAATGGTACCCAGATAATTAATGTGATTCGCACTAATGAGGATAGACCGAAGAAGTTCACTGGGAACATTAAGTCTGGAATGACTCCTCGAGGTTTTATCCGAGAAATTGAAGAGTATTTCCGTGAGGCGAAGATAATGCCTGAAAGACAACTCAAAGCGGTAGAACGTCACCTGGACGGAGCGCCGCTGATATGGTTTAAGGCGTTCAGATATGTTTTCGAGGATTATACCGGGATTAAACAGGCGTTTTTAGAGAGATTTTGGGGAATTGATGTTCAACAGAATGTTAGGTTGGAGCTATACTCAAAAAAATACTCTCTCGGTGGACCAAGCTGCTTTTCAGATTACTTTACTATGCAATTCCACCGTCTAAAAGAGTTAGATTCACCGCCGACAGAACTAGAAATGGTACGAGCTATAATTAAACAATTTCCGCCTGACGTTCAGCGATTGTTAACTGCAGCAAATGTACAATCTGCAGTACATGCTGAAGCAGTACTGAGACAACTTGACAGTACGAATACGCAGGTTGGAAACCGAATAATAAAACACGTAGAGCCATCGGTGAATGTCGCTACACCAGTGGAACGAGAAGACTGTCGAGGAAATAATCAATGCCATTATGCGAAGAGGTGGAAGCAAGAGAGATATGATAACCAAGATAGTAACCAGCAACATAGAGGATGTACGTCGCCTCAGAATAACAATGGAAGTACTCGCGATTTAGGAGAATGGCACACTGGAACTATCATCGGGATAGATGGCCGTACCGGAGAAACAGAAGCCAGGGAAGATCAGGACAGAGGAGTGAAGATCGAAATGGGGACGTCGATCAGGAAAAAAAGGAAATACCTGGAAGAATTGAAACACCAACAAGAAGCAAAGCGTTGGGAGGAAGCAATTAGGAACCAGGAAATGAATGCGGACTGTGTAGGTGCGACAAGTCTCCAATACCAGCAACAGCAAAGGAATGATGCTTTAGGTAGAACGCTCAATCCTGGTGCAATTCCGTTTGAGGATAATCCCAAAGAGAGGAACGGGGTGAAAAAAAAAACAACGACAATTTAGAATTTGAAGAAGAGAAGATAGATCTTGATGAACAGCTGAATAGGCAACGAGAATGAATTATCAGCAATGTAGAGTCTTGGAAATTCGAGCCCGAAGAGTTATTAGAAGACCGCCAGTCGGGCGAAGTTGAAATAAAAAGAGGACTTCCTATCATCTGGGTAGCAATATTGGGCGTCAGAGTATACTCTTCATTAGATACAGGCGCCAGCATTAGTATTATTTCAAAGGTATTTTTCACGGAACTTCAAGGCAGAGCACGAATTCCTGTCATACCGGTGGCCAACGTAAAGATAAGAGGGATCATACCCGACAAAGTTGCCAGTTGTAAGGTGCAAACCTTTCTACCGGTGGAGATTGGAAGGGTCACATTTGAACATCCGTTCTTGGTAATGGATAAAATCCAACATAATGTAATAATAGGCTCAGACTTTATAAGAGAAAACAACATCGTTATCGATTTGAACAGAGAGGAGATTAGGATCAGACACAATAATGAGGAACGAACGCATGTTACTGCTAGAATTGAAAATAAAAGGGTATGTGAATTACATAAAACCATGAACATTTCGGCCGAAAAGGTAATGCAGTTAGCAGAGGAAATCATGGAGAAATATGACCCAGAAGACTTGCGAGAAACTACGACTGAAGAAGGAATTGGAGGTACGGCTGGACAGAAGGAAGTAATAACAAGCCTATTGAAGAAATATGACAGCGCTTTTAAGAAACAGCCTGGTGCAATTAAGAATTTCGAATATAAAATATTGGTAAACGATTGGAGACCTTTCAAAACGAAACCATACCCGGTGCCTGACAAATATATGCCGGAAGCAAGGAAGGTTATTCAAGAAATGATCGAGAATGAAATCATCTCGAAAATGCATTCACCTTTCTGTAGCCCATTAGTGATAGTGAGGAAGAACAAGGGTTCGATTCGCGTTTGTATGGATGCACGACAGTTAAACTGGAGGATCATACCAGAGTATGACAAATCACCGCTGATTAAGGAGATCATTAAGAGATTCAAGGGAATGAAGTACTTCACGATATTAGATCTGACATCGTCGTATTACCACATCATTCTGGAAGGGAAATCGAAATTGTTCACTGGTTTCTTATTCGATAATCAGGCATATGTGTTCGAAAGACTCCTATTTGGTATCCGTAATTCAGGGGCCGCTCTCATAGGAGCCCTAGACAGGAACTTGGACCCTGATGTTAAGGAATTTATCACCATGTACGTGGATGACATTGTCCTTGCGACAGCGACTTTCGAAGAACATGTAAGGAAATTAGAACGGTTGCTGGTCAACCTGAACGAAGCAGGTTTTAAAATTATTAGGAATAAGTCTAAGTTCTGTCAGCCGGAAATTCTATTTGTGGGACATGTGATCGATGGAACTGGGGTAAAACCAAACCCTTTGAAAATTCAGACTATCAGTAATTTCCCTGTACCTAAAAGAATCAAACACGTCCGACAGTTCCTAGGCTTGACGAATTTCTTTGCGAACCACTGTCCAGGGTATACCGATGTTGTAGCACCACTTCAGGATCTATTAAAGACCAATAATCGATGGCACTGGGGCGAACGTCATAACGATGCTTTTCTCAAGACGAAGGAGTTAATGATCAACAGCATCAAGCTTGGTTACCCAAACTTTAATCTAAAATTTATTATTCAGTCGGATGCATCGCTTGTTGGAGTGGGAGCAGCTTTACTCCAGGAAGATGAAAGCGGGAATGGTGAGAAGACATACCTAGCATTCGTGAGTCGGAAGCTGCGCTCCCATGAGACAAAATACACCACGACAGAATTAGAGATGTTAGCAATCATTTATGCTTTACAGTCATGGAAGAAGATTATTTATGGGTACCCAATCATTCTGAGAACTGATCATAAGGCTCTGACGTTTGTACTAAAATCATCTTTATCTAGTGAAAGGGTCTCTAGATGGGCATTATATGCACAACAATTTGACCTTCAAGTAGAGTATTGCCCTGGGAAGTCAAATGTATTAGCCGATAGTTTGAGCAGGAATCCTCCGGAAGGTGTACGAGAAATGAATGTCATAGAAATAACAGCTGAGGACGAGGAATGCCTCCAATATCTGAAACGTTTATCAGAGTTGCAGATGAATGACCGATGTTTAAGATCAATAATTCAAGAGTGTCAAAGAGTCGATGATAGGCCAGATAATCACGGAGTGAATGCGCTAACGGCTGAGTACGTCTACAATAACAATTTGCTATATAAATTTATAGATAAGGAGAAGAAGAAATTAAGGGTAATCGTCCCGCATAAACTGAGATGCAAATTAATATGGTACATACACCGTGTGATTGCTCACGGTGGAGTTGATAAATTGACAGCTACAATTGGTGAGACGTTCACGTGGGTTGGATTGAGAAGACATGTTAGGAAAATAATTAGAACATGTGACATCTGTCAGCGTGTGAAGCACAGCTCAATATTATTGTACCAACAGCCAATTCCTATAATACCAGATAACCCCAGAGAAATTTTCGCAATGGATTTATATGGTGTGTTACCAGTCAGTAAGCGAGGTAACCGGTTCATCTTGGTGACCCTAGATCTCATGTTGAAGTTTGTATCGTTACAACCAATCAGGAAGGCTAACTCGAAATCCATCATTAGAGCGTTAGAAAGACAGGTTATACCGGAAATGGGAAAGCCGAGTTGCGTAATCACTGATCACGGGACTCAATTTACATCTAAAGAGTTTGCTGAGGCGCTTGCAAGGATGAACATTCAACACAGGTTTAGTTCGATTAGGCATCCAGAGTCGAACGCTGCAGAGAGGATTATGCGGGAAATCTCCAAGCACTGCAGAATTTTCTGCCCGGAACGTCATTGGACATGGGCGACATACTTACCAACGATCGCAGAATGCATGAATAATACTTGGCATGAGTCAATTGACAACATTCCCAGCATACTTCATCTAAATTATCATCCTCGGCGTCCTTGGAATGATATTATCCCAAGACCTGTAGAGGAAGTGCCTGAAGCTGAAGATAACGTTCGACGAGCAAAGTTACGCATGGTAAAACAAGCGGAGAAAAGAGCGAAGAAAATGAGATATAGGAAGTTCCGGAAACCATTGGAGATTGGGACCTACGTTTTAATTAAAAAGCCTGCTGTTTCCGATCCCAAAGCAAGATTTTTCTCGAAGTTTGCCCACCTATACATTGGACCATTTAAAATCGTAGAAGATTTAGGCAATAATGCCTATAGGATTCAAAGTATGGACTCAAAGAACATGTCAATATACAATTCTGCCAATTTGCGACAATATTACTTTCCTATCACCAGAGAAGAAGGGGAAACTAATCTCGTTTTTGAAGATGGTACGACGGACGACGTACTGAGTGAAGACAATCCTATGGACGGAGAGGAAGACACCTGTTAAGTTTGGCAATGGATACCGCTAAGATAAGGGTGACGAGTTAATAGAAGAATGGATAAGTTCTGATCTGGAAGATAAGTGCGAGTTGTTCGGTCATGAAGTTCGAATTTGGTAACATTAGAAGAAAAAGAAAAAGGAATTTTGTTATTCAGAATCACATGACGAGAAATTTCTCCCTATGTTCAAAATTTCTTCTCCAAGTAAGGGGGGAATATGACCTTCCAATGACGTGCAATTACATGTCAGGGAGTCATTGAAGGTCATAGGAATGATAAATGCATGTGGACGGCATGGTGGTAAGATAAATTAGTGATGTGCGGCGAATTTATATATTCGTAAGATATGAGCCGACACAACTCGCGAATTGATAGTAGATCTTATGGATGAGAATCGATAGATCAAGCTCGGAACCCCGTGGTACACATCGGACCGCGTGTAAAACCGTGTAGTCACAAGCGGGTATCAATAAATACTTGCAGTAACAGTTGAGAAGAAAATCGGCCAGACATCACATCTAGTATAACAGACGTCAAGGGGGCCATGGATTGAGCCGGAATTATATACAGTTAATTATCTAACAGGCGTGTAGTATGACGTATTTCAGGTGGAGAAGAATAAACAATGGTAGCCTGCATTCCTTTGTGAATCTCTAAGATAACGTCTCCTCAATGTCAAAGTCAGATGTAAAGCAGTCAGGATCGTAGTCATGTAGTTTATAAAAAGCAGCCTCGTTTTTTATTGAAATAATGAAGTTTGAATTTGTTTTAAATGTCAATTCTTGAAGAGTACAAAAAGGATCGTGAAGCAATAGAAAGCTCAGCCCTTGCATGCGAATTAAAGCTCATAAAATTTAAGAAGTTGAGGCCTAAATACGTTTACGAACTAAGTATAGCATTGGGCGATATAAAATTTACACAGGCCAGTATTAATCTATAACAGTGGATTAAAAAAATCTGTACGAATTCAATCTAACCATTCTGTTCAAGTTTCAGGTTGAACTCAAGATGTTGACTATATTTGTGAATAAGGAAGTTCATATAGAAGAGATGTCCGAGTAAACCAGTAGGATCCTGGTGGATCCACACTCTGCCGAGATGAATGAGATGGCTGAAGAAATAACCTGACGACCAATACCCATGGAAAAACGTAGAAGTCAGATGAGTAGTCGAACCTTGCCCTTCTTGTTTACTTGTAGATGCTTATAGTAGAAGTAGATTTTTTTTTAAATGTCACACAGGTGATATAAAATGAAATGACTTGAATGTTCTGACGTGCTAACGGTGTTGGTAACGTCATGTAATGCTACTACGTATATTAGAATATCGTTTTCCGTTGGTGAATACTAGGGTTAGGCCATCTTTCCTGCGTTGTTTTCGGTGTTTGTGGAACAGTTATAAGGCGTGTGTGATCTGAATGCCTCAGGTAAGTTTTGATGTGCTGATGTGTGAAATATATGAAGTGGTGATCTTATGATAATGTATAATTCCGCGGAGTGTTTTGATATGTTTAGTGATCGACTCAGTGATGGTTGTATGAATAATAGCGAAGCTCTTCAAGATATTTAGCTCATTTATGTAGGGAATGATGATTGTTCTGATGATGTGGTGGACATTGTGTAGCGTAAAATATGTAGGGTCATCTAAAGGTATAGTTGACGGTATAAACAGAGAATGATTTATTGAGTGGTGAATTGCGGTAGTGATTTAATTCTTTGAGATGGCCTATGGTTAGGATAATAGTATTGAGAGATATTTCCGCCGCGTATATTTGAGTTTATTAGATGAGCGTGTTTCGTAGCGTTGTTTGAATGCTTTTCGAAGAGTTTGGTTAGGCATGCGAGCTGACATGAGTTTAATTTAGTATCACATGGGTAGCGGAATGTATTTACGAATATACGAGTAGGATCTTCGACAAGCTACTCGAACGATAATTAGATTGTGAGATTATTGTCACCTGTACTGTAGATCAACTTGTGGTATTGCTAGATGTAGTAAGTCAGCGCTGTAGAAGTATTTTCAGCAGGATGGAATGGAGCCGATGCAACGCAGATCGTCTGGCACTTGATAGTTTGCTTATTTATGTCAGTAGATAGTACCTTTTCAGGTGCAGCCACATGATGCCGTTGGTTGGACGGAGACATGCAGTTAATTGATTATGGAGCACTGATATTATTATGTATTTGATGGATTTTCGGTGTTTATCATGTGCTGTTAGAAAATTCAAGTTATTACTCAGTCAGTTAGGTAATTATAATGAAGTAATAAGAGAAGTAGAGCAGGGAGGACAGGTTCGTCTAGTAATACGTCAGAAATGAACAAACAAGATGAACGATTTGTGACTAAAATTGCTGACTTTCCATTATATCAATTTATATTTATTTAAATGAAACAGTGTTGCGTAATGATGTGATTTTAACTTAATGACTGACAATTATTTTTCAAGATGGACTTGATTCTTTAATACGGTGCGGTATTGATGCACAAAGTTAATATATTTTTACGTTGCATATTCAGTTGTTCAGTTGTAGCCAGTTAATTTCATTTTATTAAAATTATTATACTTCCAATTTCTCATTGCAAATATTCATTTATGCTTAGTTTTAGTGAACCTATTATCTTGAAACTGATGTCAGATTATTATCGGACTAATTATTGATTGGATGTGACCGCTTCCTTTCCGAAGGGCCATGCCCTGAGTGGAGGATCATGTAAACCCCTGAATACTAGTCGAGCGAAATTATAACATTTATTATCATCTCCGAGTTAGGCGTCCCACGAACGGTCACACTACCATTAGAAAACTGGGAAAAGGAGCAACAATTGACAAAGCTATGGAGGACCAGTTAGTCAACCTTTATCATTCTAAGGGGTTTGGGAGAACAGTGACCGACTTACGATGACTGGCTTTTAGGTTCACTCAGAGGGATGGTGTTAAGAAGCATATTTAAAAACCAAAAGGCAATGGTTGGATATGACTGGGTTCTTCAAGAGCCTGGTAATATTTTGAATGTCAATGAAACTGGTGTTCAGCTCATATTTAAGGAAGGGAAGATTATTAGTGAAAAAGGAAAGAAAAACGTGTTTCACAGCACCACGGCAGAAAAGGGATCTACGGTAACAGTAATGGTGTGTGGTAATGCTACTGAATATGCTATCCCACCCTTTGTTATAATTAAAGGGGTAAGGCAAAGATACACTCAAAGAAATGCCCAGTGGATCAGTTGTTAAAATGTCCGAATCATTATTCCTTAAACCTCAGGGCAGGATTCGGTTCATAATCGACGGACACAAAGACCCGGAAGTGCTTGATAAGGCATAAGCTGTATGAATATAGATGTGTTGCTTCCCCTCCCATCCGCCACGGTGACTTCACAGGATTATCGGGGAGATATAAAGAATAGGAAACGCGAAAATGAAAAGAATCCTTCAAATCGAAGGACAACAACGAGAACTCGGCGTGCGCAACGGGGAAGCTAGTTTCTCAAGCAGTCTTCTTTGCTCTGAGAATTACTGCGCAATATGTGACGACAACCGTAATGAGGCATGGGTCCAATGTAGTGGGGAATGCAGGAAATGGTTCCACGAGATGTGTGTGGAAAACGGAAACGATGAGCAGTTTATATGTACCCATTGTGTACAATAGTTGCGTAACTATTCGGAGGCCCTACCTAGTGTCAGGTTCTCCCTAAGTGCGGGAGAAGTGGACATTATTGCATCCTTTATTTATTTGATAATTTAACATGTTATGAAATGTTATTTCTTTCCATGAATAATAGAAAACATAAACTAACTGTGTACAAAATCATCTGGGAAATAATTGAAATATTTTACAAATAAAGCATGATCAAAATTGCAGGTTTTTGCTCAGCGTGTCGAGATATCCCTAAATTACTATATATGGCATAGCATATGTGGTTAAAAGGCGAAGTTAAAATCGCAGATAGTCCGCGAGATATGAGGAAAAGAAAATTTGGTATACACTGCAAGAATGATGGTAGTCATTTTGTTCCCATGATTCATTGTGTTTGTTCCAGTGTTGTTATTGATAATGAAGTCAGTTGGTTTGTGATGCATTCTTCTGCATTCTGATGTGGAGTATGAGACAAAGAGTGAAAACAACACAAAGAAGAGGCTAAAGCATGGCAGAATGACTGATGGTATGAAGATGAGGAGGTTATGTTCACATGAATCTGGGCCTGACTGAATGTAAAAGACTCGAGTGCTTCAAAACCGTATCTGAAGTGGAAATAAAACGTGTAATTAAAGAGTTTATTGAAATGGTGTCCTATGGTGAACAAAACACCTATTCTTGGACTAATAACATTTCAACCTGTTAAGAATCGCAGGCTCAGGAAAGACGAAAAAGATGCGAAATTTCATGATATGTCGTACTATTATAACGTAAGAGCAGCTCCTGTAAATAGTGATACTTCCGCTGTTGTCAATGTTGCCATCTGTGCAATACATGGTGTAACTTGTAGGAGATTGAAAACATTGCAGCAGTCAGGCTGTCGTGAACGGCGGCTCACGACGCGCCTTCCGCGTATTAACGAGAGAGCGAACGGGTTCGAACGGGAATCGAATCCGCGAACTCCAGGGTAGAAAGCCTGTGATTTAAAAGTAGCAGGCATATGAACGCATGTATATATGAAGGGAAATGATAGGAGAGTTTGTGTATATTCATAACTCATAATTCATAAATGACAGTAATAAGAATAATAGAAATAACAGAATATTTCAAAGAAGGACTTAGAACATTCGATGTTGCTTTGGGAGCTCGTAAGCCAAGAGCTTTGTGTCTCAATATTGTGAAACATTGTGTAAGTTGAAATACGCACTTCTTTTGGATTGGAAATATACAGAGTCACGTGTAAGAGTCGTAGAAACAGTTTCCAAGGTGTTCTGGAACAATGTGTGTAATGCAACGTGACTGGGTGGTTCCCTGTGAAAGAACCAATCAGAGAACAGTGCAGTCGTGACGTGAACTAGTGACTTGTGGTGGTGGTATAGGAATCAGTGGGATTATTCGAGAAAGAATAGATGAAACTATATAACTGGGTAACTTGTAAACAACAGGGCTTTTGACTGTGATCCCTCGAAGGAGGCTTTTTGACTTTCATCCCTCAGAGGAGGCTCTTCGACTGTCGGTAGTATCGCGCAGGAGAGTGAATAGTTAATGAGGGAGAACTGTTGGAGTGCTGGTAGTCGCAGTACGCAGTAAGGTGATAGTAAGATAGAGGGGTATCAGGCTCTTGAACTGAGTGTGATTTGCTGCTGAACAATCACAAACATTGTCCACACCGATTGTCAAAGTAGGTCAGCTTATAGACTAGCAGCTCAATTGTCATTGGGAGAATTCACGTCGCCGTGAAGAGTAACGAGTTCCAGGGATACCTACGCAGAAGAGGAGAAGACAAGAAGAGAAGAGTGAAGACGTCAGCTGTACAAGAATCAGCTATAATCCGTAGTTAAGTATTCAACAGTAAATATATGTATTTTAAGTATTCTTGTGTGTACTAGGAACAAGACTTAACGACTTTCACAGAGACCTGAAGTCAAGAAGGGTAATTGGTGTCAGAGATTTTGTGTTGTATGTATCATTGTGTGAATATTCTGGGTTTTTAGAATATAATTATTAATCAAATTGCCAATCTGACTATATGCTCCCAGAATTCCGAACCCAAGTCCTCAGCCTGTTGTACATCCCTTAGGGTCACGACAAGGCTCCAAAGGATAAGTGTGGTAAATATATACACGAACACAATACACATGTTGTACAAGCTGCAGAAGATCATATAGCATCTTTGAAGAGACGGCCTAGTAACTATAGCAAGGATAAAACTAACAAAATTTACCTTCCAGAAAATTTGATTATGCATAAGATGTACAAAGACAAAACTTTATCTGAAGTATCTTACGAATTTTATAGGAAGATATTTAACGAGAAATTTAAGATATTTGGATACCCTCGTAGTGATACCTGTAGCACTACGACAAATATCTGGCTGATAAAAAGGCAATATTAGAAAGCCTATTGGTGAGTTCTTTGAAACTTGATGAAAAGGGTCATTTTGAATCATAACTACGAAAGCTTGAAATAGATCAGAATGTTCACAAACTAACAGCTGGCACAGTCTATGCAAGGAAAAGTGATGGAGAAAATCAAGCATGAAAAATTAAGATTATGATTCAATCACAATGGATTTTCAGAAAAACCTACACATGCCAAATATCTCCACTAATGATGTTTATTAGTGGAGAGGGCTGTCATTGTATTCCTTCAACATCCATGTTTTATCAAAATCTGAATCGTTTTCTGCTGCTACTCTGAGACACTTCTGATGAGGCTGTGTCAATGCTCAATAACATCATTTTTACAATATTAGGTTAAACACCTGGAAATTTTTTGTGACTCATGCGTGGAGCAGAATAAGAACTACACAGTGTTCAGGTTTTATATTACGTGGTATCAGTTGCGAAAAGACCGGAAACAATCAAAGTCACTTTCCCAACATTCTTACCTCGAATGTGATCGTAACTTGGCTCTAATAAACACAAAATCATGCGCAGAATTGCCAGAAGACTGGATTCACGTGTTTCAATCTGACCGAGTGAAACCATCGCCTTTTTAAATTGTCGATGTAGACCAGGTACTCCTGTGAAAATGGACCTTATTTTTGCAGCATATGTTTAAAAAGAATTGTCCCTTTTCCTCAAGACCTATCAGGCAGATACACTCGCCTAGTACGGTGCCTGGGAAACATGTGTGTCTCCGTTATAAAGAACAGCGACTAGAGACCTGTTACATTTAGCTCAGTTCTATGGCAGAGATCTCTTCATCTCACTTCCACATAACTCAGTTCAGACTTTATACCTTGTGATTTTTATTATCATTGTCCAGGAATGGAACATAGCCTTATAAAGGTTAATTCATTTATTGTAAACTTGACAACTAATTTAACACCTTTAAATTACTCGTCAAAATATGGTCAGAGTGACGAATGGACATACTTCTTCAATGAGATGTGACATTCAGCGTTTTTGTGCTTTTCATTCTGCACTTAATCTAAAAGCATCACTCTAGGTAAGGCTAAGTTTACTGGATTCATTGAAAAAATACAATGAACTTCTAACGTCTAAGACTTTTGTACTTTTTTAAAGAAACATTGGTGTTTGTCAGCGAAGTTCTTGTCTCATCGCCATGATGACGTTAAGTGCACAGCTATATCTATCAGCCTGGGTTGGAACTAAGTACATCCTGACTACCGTCGCCTTCCAGCAGATACCAGATATGCGTCGTGCAATCTTGATCATCATAATGTTTAGTGAAAAATGTTCTCCTTCACTAAAATAAGTGAATCATCTT